>NW_008327604.1:136379-202334 GCF_000622305.1 Nannospalax galili
TCATGTCGTGTGTGTGTGTGTGTGTGTGTGTCCCACTGCATTAATTAGGGTTGTCTGCATGAGCCTGGGTGGGGACTTACTTACTTGAGCAAGGACAATTCACCAGTGTCTATACCAGTGAAGACTAATTCCCCACTTGCAGCAGCCATTAGCTGCCTATGGCTCCTTAGGGAGGGGTGGGGCCTTAAAAGTACCTCCCCTATCCACAATGGAATGTTGATAGGCCCAGTATTATGCAAGTAAATTAGGGTTGTCTGCATGAGCCTGGGTGGGGACTTACTTACTTGAGCAAGGACAATTCACCAGTGTCTATACCAGTGAAGACTAATTCCCCACTTGCAGCAGCCATTAGCTGCCTATGGCTCCTTAGGGAGGGGTGGGGCCTTAAAAGTACCTCCCCTATCCACAATGGAATGTTGATAGGCCCAGTATTATGCAAGTAAACACTGCTACTGGGAGTTCATGGGTACAACAGCCATGTCAGGTTCAGAGGACAGTGTTTCACACCATTCCTTCCCATCCCCCAGCTCCTACATCCCTTCGAGGGAGTGATACATATGTCTCATTTGGGGCTGAACATTCAATAGTCACTCTCAGCACATTGACCAGTAATGAATCACTGCATTAACTGTCACTCCCTGCAAACTGAAGCTTCTTTGATCAAGGTTGAGGGCAGCACTAAGCAATGGGTAAAAATACAGTTATTTAAGAGGCAGTTTGACAAGTCTAGTTAGCAAATCTCTGTAGTAGGTCCTCTTGCCCTCAGGGCCTATGACCTACCCAACCAAGGGCTTTTGGCCAAGTTTACATGAATTCTCTCTTGTGGAGCCGATGTCAAATCCAGTCAGAAAGCAGTTGGTCATCTCCACAACAGGCAAGCCATTATTGTGCCAGTGGGCACATCTTGCCAGGCAGGTTGGTATTGTAGCTCTCAGGGTTCACAACTGGGTAGGACTGCTCTTTTCTCCCTCAGCAGCTTGCACTATGAGAGCCAACAAGCATGGAGGAAATTTACAGCTCAGTTCCAGCTTGGTTTCTGAGCTTACTTTTTACTAACATATATTTGAAAGGTAAACTTGGCTAGGCCTGGTGATCTAGACCTGAAATCTCAGCACTACACAGTTGGGACCCCATCTCCAAAAACAAACAATCCCATCAAAAGATCTGAGAATGAGTTATAGGGCTTGCGCTCTCTGGACCTAGGGCCCTTAGCCCTGGAACCAAATACCAAACTTTTGTATGGGAGTGCTATGCCTCTGTGTTTCTCCAAACCCATTCATGTTTCCATTCCTATTTCTTCAGGTTTTGAGACAGGGTCTCCCTGTAGCCCAAGCTGGCCTGGAACTCACCATGTAGACCTGGCTGGCCTTGACCCCACAGAGCTCAGCCTGCCTCTGCCTCCCCAATACTGGGATTACAGGCCTCCGCCTCCACGCCAGGCAACACAGACACCCTTTATCACACTTCTCTCTGTAGTCAACGTGCCTGCCTTCCCTAGCAGCCCGGGTACTTTATCAAAGCAGGTCTCAGTCTACTGTTATTTCTAAGGTCTTGCTCATAAGGAACGCTTGCTATTTCTAAATTAATAGTTATCAACTAGCTATGAAAGTTTTAAAGTTTAAAGGGTAGGCTAGAAACTCTTCAACATTTGAATCGCTGCCATTCAATTGTGCGATTTCATCCGCTGACAGTGCATGGACTTCCCTAGGAGAGTGACATGCTGGCACATTTGCAGGTAGGAGAATCTTAGGAGTGCATCTCTAGGACCTGGCACCAGCCCACAGTCAGACCTCAAACTGTCTGTAGAGCACACTAGATAAGCGTGTTTTTCTTGGCTGTGACCTACCCACTCCATCCTTAGAGCTACCAAGAGGTGGGCAGAGGCTTATGGTCTGCTCCCGCCTTTAGGTTGAGGCGTACAGGAGGGTGTGTTGACCTACGTGGGTGTGCCACATAGGTGGGGGGAGGGAGGAAAAAGCTGCATCACTTTTACATGTGCGGGGCGGGGACTCGGGGCGTGGCGCGGGGCGCGAAGTGGAGGGTTGGCTGACGAGCTGCGGCGGTGGGGGAGCTGGCGACGGCGGCTCGGGCGCGCGCGGGGCTGGGCGTGCACGGTGACGCGAGGGCCGGCCGGGCCAATGGGCGCGGGGTGGCGGCGGGCGGGCCCCGAGGCCTGGGGCGTTAGGACGGGAACGGGCCGCGAGCTCGGCTGACGCTGCTGCATCACGGGAGGCGCATGGCGGGCATGGCGCTGGCGCGGGCCTGGAAGCAGATGTCCTGGTTCTACTACCAGTACCTGCTGGTCACGGCTCTCTACATGCTGGAGCCCTGGGAGCGGACCGTGTTCAGTATCCTGCGGGGCCTGGGGGGCGCGGAGGGGCGGGGGTCGGGCCCGGGGACGTGGGAGCGAGGTCGGGTGCTGGGGCGCGGTCCCCCCGGCCGAGAGGAGGGTCCGGTGCCTGCCGCTTACCCGAGGTCGACCCCTGCGTCCTTGGAAGCGGCCGCGGCAGCCTTTGCTTTCTGTCCCCGGTTCTTGTCGGAGGCCAGGGTGCGCCGTTGGAGCTAATCGCCCCTGACTTGGACGGCTTCGACCTTTAGCTGTCCCTGATTTGATTGGCTTTGGGGCGAGAGGCGTCTACCCCATTCATCAGGTTTTCACCAGGTTCTGAGTATATATATGGTTGTGACACTCCGATACAGTTTTTGAAAGCGGTTTATAAGTTACTGGCAGGCCTTTTGGTCTTCAAAGTGGCAGTTTTAAAAAAGTGTGTTTTATTTATGACCGTAGGTACAAGCTGTACCCGGGAAGGAATTTGTGGTTAGCTGTAGATGGACTTTCAAACTGTGCTTTGGTGTATACTTAATATATTTTTGCTAAGGACTGTTGAGTGATAACTGTGCTGAGTACTTTGCACGTTCTTACCTTCGTCTAACTTTCACAGCCCCAATGACTAACTTAAGGTTGTGAAGGAGTCTGTAATGTTTGTCTCCGGATGTCTTTGCTGATACCCTTTGATATTATTCTTGTAGACCAAATACTAATAATGAACTCTTTGTCCCTTCCTCTCCCCCTCTACCCTTAATAGAAACGGAATATTTCGCATTACCTGTTTATTTCATCCAGGCTCAACTTGTTGTGGTTTAGTGTGAATAGCTTTCTTAGAAACAACTTCCCAAATGCAGTGTTGCATTTCAGTGACTGGCTGAGGTTAGGATTCATTCTAAACTGGTGTTGAGAAAACTTGACCTTGTTTGTAGTGAAGTTTTCTGTTTCAGTACTTTTGAAGGATTTTTAACTGCTTGAAAGACAACTTACTAATTACTGTTGACTCTCCTTTCATATCCTATACTTTAATACCCAGAATGCATATTTTGGGTTTCTGAATATAAAGTTTGCTCTGATTTCCTACGTCATTTATTAGTACTTGCATTTTGGTCTTTGGCTTCTGTAGGTCAGGGCTTATGTGGTCATGTCTTGCAAAATGTATATTTAAATGCATGAATAATTGAAATTTCTCAATAGCATCAGGTTATCTTGACTCAAAAGTGTCTTACTACAGTCAATATTGGCAACCCCCCCCCATAACAATAATGAAAACCAGGTGTGGTAGGGCATGCCTGTGATCCTATTAACTATTTTGAGCATTCCAACTTATGGAAATACATACATTCTATCAAGTAGATCTGAAACATAGCTTTGAATTATGAAATGTGAGCACCCAGCTGGTCTGGAACTTGCCATATAGACCAGGCCTTGAACTCACAGAGATCCGCCTGCCTCTGCCTCCCAAGCGCTGGGATTAAAGGCATATGCCACGACACCCAGCTCCAGAGTTTTTTGTTTCTTGTTTAATTTTGAAGAATCTGACTTAGCTGATCTCAGAAGGGCCATAAACATTACAGGCCTAGCAGGATCACAAAGTCTGTAAAAACAGAAGAAAGACAAACAACAGGTCCCTCCGTCACTGCTAGTGACCAAGCACCACTCAGCCTAAAACACTGGGCTACAGACAGTGGAGTGTTGCCTAGAGCTCAAGGCTAGCCTGGGCTACATAGTACATAATGAGTACCAGGCCAGTCAAAGTTACACAGCAAAACTCAAAGGAAAAAGAAACAATGTTGGAATAAATTGAAACTCTTTAAAGGTTGACTGTAAGGCACAATATAGATTTTTACACTTAGAAACGTTTGTTGGCATGTGGAGAAAGGCTACAGTGTCAGCAGTGTTAAGATTTTTCTGTGTTCTATTGTAGTGATGGTGTCCTATCACTATCAGGCTGATTTGAAGATGGAGTGATAGGAAGGGAAATGGTATGCCTCAGTAGAGCTGGGCCTGGTGGCACATGCCTTTAATCCCAACACTTAGGAGGCAGAGGCAGGTAGATTTCTGTGAGTTCCAGGCCAGCTGGAGCTATAGAGAAACCATGTCTCAAAAAGACAAAAAAAAAAAAAAAAAAAAAAAAAAAAAAAAAGGAAAAAGAAACCAAAACCAAACCAAACAAAATTGTGTTAATTTAAACACCTTTAAATTAACCTTCCTTCTCCCTTTAAATGGATAAATAGGTGAGGCTTGGTGCTGTGCCATAAATGTGTTATCTGTATGAAAGTGTAACCCAAGTTGGTTATCCCTTTCTTTGCTGCAGTAGAGGTTCTTTATATCCTGGGGGAAATGGATGGTTATGAGATTAAGGAAGAAAAAGTGGAAAAAGCCTGAGGAGGATGGGAAGAACTGGTTGTGTGGGGACAGTGCTCAGAAGCACTGGGGAAGCGGAGCTCTGACTGGATTGTGAGTAAACTGTCCTAACTTCCTGGGAGCTTGTCTTGTCACCTCTAGGATGAGGTTTTTTTTTTTTTTTTTTCGGTCTTTTTGAGACAGGATCTCCCTGTAGCCCCAGCTGCCCTGGAACTCACCATGTAGACCAGGCTGGCCTTGAACTCACAGAGATCCGCCTGCCTCTGCCTCCCAAGTGCTGGGACTACAGGCGTACGCCACCACGCCCAGCAGGATGAGCTTTTTTCAAAAAAAATTTTTACTATTTTTATTTTATGTATGAGTGTATTGCTTATATGTAGGTAGTGCACTGGTAGTGTGCAATGCTGGCAGGGGCCAGAAGAGGGCATCAGATCCCCTAGAGCTAGAGTTACAGACAGTTGTTAGCTGCCATATAGGTGCTGGGAACTGGACCTGGGTCCTCTGCAAGAGCAGCTGGTGCTCTTTATTTTTAAAATATTTTATTATTTTTATTTTTTTGTGTATGTGTGTGTATTGCCTGCATGTTGGTAAGTGCAACCATGTCGTGCAGTGCTTGTGGAGACAGAAGAGACTGTCAGATCCCCTGGGACTGGAGTTATGGACAGTTGTTAACTGCTATGTGGGTGCTGAGATTTGAACCTGATCTTCTGCAAGGACAGTCAGTGTTCTTAACTGCTGAGCCATTTCTCCAGCCCCAAGCAGCTGGTGTTCTTAACTTCTGAGCCATCTCCAGCCCCTCTGAGCTCTGCAGGGAGCAGCTGCAGCCTGACTTACACTGCCTTATGTTTGGCTGGGAATGCTGGGCGGTTTCTTAGCCGTTCACCTTAGGCTATTGTAACTTTTTCTTCAGTAAGTGTAAGGTAATGAAAATTAGGCTTAAGAAGATCTAGGGAGGTTGTGGCTGAACTGTCCACTGTCTGTAGCCCAGTGTTTTAGGCTGAGTGGTGCTTGGTCACTAGCAGTGACGGAGGGACCTGTTGTTTGTCTTTCTTCTGTTTTTACAGACTTTGTGATCCTGCTAGGCCTGTAATGTTTATGGCCCTTCTGAGATCAGCTAAGTCAGATTCTTCAAAATTAAACAAGAAACAAAAAACTCTGGAGCTGGGTGTCGTGGCATATGCCTTTAATCCCAGCGCTTGGGAGGCAGAGGCAGGTGGATCTCTGTGAGTTCAAGGCCTGGTCTATATGGCAAGTTCCAGACCAGCTGGGTGCTCACATTTCATAATTCAAAGCTATGTTTCAGATCTACTTGATAGAATGTATGTATTTCCATAAGTTGGAATGCTCAAAATAGTTAATAGAATATTAGAAAGACTTATTATTTGTTATTACTATTACTGTATGCGCTACCTCACCTGCCTTATTTTTTAGCCTGCTAGCCTGGAGCTCAGTATTGATGTGTAGACCCCGGCCTCTGCCTTCTGAGTGCTGGGATTATGGGTGTGCATCACCAGGCCAGACTCCCTTATAAAATTTTGACTAGCATGCATTATGTATTCTCCTGAAAAATTCCTAAAAGAGTTTGTTGTATTGAGGCAGACCACTGGAAACCTGTGCACCTTAAGCAGCCCTAACAGAAAGAGTAATTGTTATCTTGGGGGGCAACTTGGGTAGCTGAAGTATGCAGCTCACTGGCTGGAAGCCACCCCAGGGGACATTAGAAATGCATGCACCCGTTCAGTGGAGATACTGGCATCTGCCAGGGAGCTAAGGCTGCCACTGAAGCTGTGAGGGATGCAGTGCCATCAGTCTCAGCCTGAAAATGATTTCAGAGGACTTCTGCCTGTGCCGCAGCTGAGCTGAGAGGTTTTTTTGCTGAAGATTGTCACTTTTTACCCACTAATCTGGCTTCACTAAATGATGAAAAAAATTCCATGTGAAACATTACAGAACCGGTCACATGGGAGCTAACGATGTTCTAGAAATTCTGACTATGTAGCAGAACAGATTCTTTTTCAGAACCCTAGTGATTCCCACCGCCCCAATACTGGGGCTTTAAATCTTCATAAGCCAATAGACGTTCTAATTAATAAAAGGATTAGTCTGTTTGTAATCTTGATGTCTGAAATCAGGGCTCCAGACCATGTCCAGGGGCAGAGTTCAGAGTGAGGATTTTTAGTGCACGCTCTCTGTTCATTTGGGTGGCATGTTTTTTATTTTTAAACCATTTAATTGCATATTTATTTGTACGTGTGCAGAGAACACATGCAGAGGACAACTTTTGGGAGTTCTCTCCTTCCACTGTGTGGATCCCAGAGATCAAATTCAGGTTGTCAGGCTTGGCAGCAAGCACCTTTACCCACTGAATCATCTCGCCGGCCCAGCAACATGCTTTTTTGTTTGCTTAGTTTTTAAAGAGTTTGTTATAAAGTTTTAGTTAGTAGAAACAATAAATACCCTTTCCTGGGTTTGTATAATCAGTACACTATAGAAAGCCTAGAGCATGAGTTTTACTTGCTGAACATTAGCAAGTTCATGCTCATGTGATGTGGTTTGTTACAATCTGAGAACAGCAGTTGAGTTAACATATACAGGACTGTCAGAGGATGAGTTGTACATTTGCTGTCCTCTAAGGCAATTAGAAAAGTATTAAGAAGTATTAACAGTATTAAAAGTATTAATATTTCTGTTGAGGCTGCTCTAGTGAGGTCAAGAGGGAAACTAAAGATTTCTGTTTACAGTTTCCTTCAGTAGCTGGCAGCTGCTTTTGTGTAGGGCTTTGATAGCTTTTCCTTAGACAGCTCCTGACAGTATTCAAATGTGGTTCTTTCCTCAAGATGGTTCCTTAAAATAACTTATATTTATCAATACTTTTGAATAGGACTGGAATGATAGCTCAGTGGTTAAGAGTACTGGCTGCTAGTCCAGAAGACCCAGAAGACCCAGGTTTGGTGTTACATCCGTGTGTCATCTAACAACTGCCTATAACTCCAGTTTCAGGGGATCTGATGCCCTCTTCTGGTCTCCATGGGCACTGCACGCACATTGGTACACTTACATGCTGGCAAAACGCTCATACACATAAAATAAAAATAATTTTTTGCTGGGCATGGTGGCATACACTTTAAAAAAAAGCTTGAATATTTTTAAGGTTAAGTAGCTTTTTAGGATTGATTGTTATAAAGGCCCTTGACCAATATAACATTAAAAGATTTTAAAAGTTATTTTAGCTTTGCTTTTTAATGTGGCCAGGCCAGTGTGATCCGAAACTTAAACTACTGAATGTCTGAGAGTAATGCGCAGAGTGAGCTGTCTCCTGGAGCAGAGGCCCCAGCTTCATCCTAGTAAGAAACTGCTTTCTCGTTTTCCAAAGTCTTGTGACTAGGACATGAATGGGCAGTGTGCGGTTACTGTTGAGGACAGGAAGTGTTAGCTACTGGTCTTGTTCTGATTTATGGTGCTTATCTTTCTTTGAATCATTTCCTGCCTTCGTTACAGGGTTTCTTTTTTTCTTTTCTTTTTTTTAATTTACTTTTTATTTATTTTTTTATGTATGTAAGTGTATTGCCTGCATGTAAGTGCCTAGCCTGAATTTTGGTGGGTAAGTGCTGAGGTTAGCCTATTTATTAATTTTTTTCCTAATTTTCTATAATGAGCTTACATGATATAAATTCACAGAAATGTCTTTTCAAGTGAAGTCAAATTCCATTTTAGTAGAGGTTCTTTGTTTGTTTGAGACAGGGCCTCTGTAGCTCCAGCTGGCCTGGAACTTGCTTTGTAGAATAGGCTGGCCTTGAACTCACTGAGATCCTCCTGCCTCTGTATCCCCCACCCCCACCAGGGCTGGGATTATAAGCATGCACCACCGTGCCTGGCTTGGGGATCTCTCTTAAAGAAAGGGCAAACAACCTACAGTACATAGTTTCACATCTATTTGCTTTTATATCCATGGACATAAAACGTTTATGTGATGTCCCGGTTATAAGTAGCCTATTTTTCACTCAGACCTTGAACAAACACTTGTCTTTAGGACCTGCATATATCCTGACACATGGTCAGCTAGTTCTGGAATGATTTATGGAGCACTTTCTCTATCATACAGTGCCCTACAGTGTAGAGCAAAGACTCAGTAGAGGTGTGGTCCTGCTCACAAGCAGTTAAAATTCAGTGGCAGAGATGTAACTATATCATATTAGCAGCCCATTTTTTGGCTTTTTAGTTTTTTTTTTCTAATCAGAAGAGACCCCTCTACTGTATAAATTTGGCTTATATAATAGGTATGAATACTTATATAAACAATAATGAAAGTTTGGTAAATAGATTATTTCTCTGTTCTTCTGCCTTATTGTTTTTTTCTTTCTTTTTTTTAAATTATTTAATGTATATTCGTGTATTGCCTGTGTGTAGGTAAGTGTACCTGTGTCATGCCATGCCCATGGAGGACAGATGAGGCTATTGGATCCCCTGGAACTGGAGTTACGGACAGTTGTTAGCTACCATGTGGGTGCTGGGATTCAAACCCGGGTCTTCTGCAAGAACAGCCAGTGTTCTAACTGCTGAACCATCTCTTACTGTGTTTTTTAAATAATCTGATTGGTTTTTACATTTTGTGTGTGTCTCAAATAGAAGACGACTTTCAGATTGATGGAGAGGCAGTAACTAAATGTCCTCCCCAAATAAATGGGATCTTAAAATGTTAATGAAGAAAGAGAGACTCTCATTTGCAAAGAAACTCAGTCCAGAAGCTTGCTACCTTCGTAGCAAGGTAGCAAATGTTCAAACCCTTGAATGGTTTTGATATGTATATGTTGACTTCTGTTGCAGAGCAGATTCCATTCCTAATTCTCACATCAACTCTGAGATGGGTGATATGTGTCTACATTTTACAGGTAGACACTGACGATCCAGGTTTTTGTTTTGTTTTGCTTTTTGTTTTGAGACAAGGTCTCCCTGTAGCCCCAACTGGCGTGGAACTCACTATGTAGACCAGGCTGGCCTCCATCTCATGGAGATCTGCCTGCCTCAGTGCTGGAATTAAAGGTATTCATTTGCCACCATGCCCAACTGATCTGGGCAAGGATGGCAGGGCTATGACTAAACCTAGGTCTCCAGGGCCGTGCTGTTTCTAGCACTCACTTTCGGTGCTACAGTGTCAGGGATCATTTATTATTATTCTTATCTTTGTGCGCAATCATGGGTGTGAGTGTGGGTGTACATGCTGTGGCACAGGCGTGGCGGTCAGAGGACAACCTCAGCTCTTACTCCTTGCCCTCTACCTTTTTTGCATGGTCTCCTGCTTGCCTCTGTAAGACAGTGAAGCTGGTTTGTAAGCTTCCAGGGAATTCTGTCCCTGCTCCATATCTTGCTGTAGGAGCACTGGGATTACAGATGTACACACTGTGTGTGTCCAGCTTTACATGAGTTCCAGGGATCTGAACTTGGGTCCTCATGCTTGTTTGGGAAGCACTTCTGCTGAGCCATTTGCCCAGCCTGTCAAGGATACTTTAAACTTTGAGAGATGTGGGGCAGACTGAGATGGACTGAGAAATCCAGTTAAGCACCAGATAGCAAATTGTGATAGCATACTCTAAATGGCTTGTTTGCCTTTGTTTGTGAGGACCCTTAAAAAGAGATGAAGTCTCATGTTTCCCAGTTCTGCACATGTCTGTAAAACCAGTGCCTGGTAGTCAGTAGGACACTTTAGGCCTCATGTGGTAGCACATTTACATAATGCCAGTACTTGTGGGACTAAGGCCAGAGGATGTAGAGTTTGAGGCCATCCTGGGCTACATAACAAGACCCTGTCTCAAAAACAGTAACTAAGCTAAACCAAACCAAACCAAACCAAACCAAACAAGAAGTAACTTCCAGTTTAGTTCCAGAGGATCCGATGGTCTCTTTTGCCAGCTCTGGTGGTGCCTTTGATCCCAGCACGCAGGAGGCAGAGGCAGGTGGATCTCTGTGAATTCAAGGCCAGCCTGATCTACATAGCGAGTTCCAGGCCAGCTGGGGCTACAGGGAGACCCTGTCTCAAAAGGAGCGCCCCCTAAATCTTTGAAAATTATAAATTTTCAATGGTTCTCTCTTTGCCCTTACTAGAACTGGTAGTTGTTTATTTTGTTTCTGAGAGCTAAGACCTGCAGAAACAAATTAGATCGAAATACATAATCCAAGTAAGGACTGAAAAAAAAAAAGGCTTTGTCATTTATGGTTGGTGAGGAAAAGAGAGGAGATACGGATTGGGGATACTTGAATGTGGGGGAGAAGGACTCAAAGGAGCTCCTGATTGGGTAAGCAGGCAAATAGTTAAATCCACTGAAGAAAATAAAGGGCTGGCTCCACGCAAGGCCCCACGTTTGAGTCCCAGCATGGCAGGTAAACAAGAACAAAAACAAACCAACAAACCACAAATGGTAAGGATGCTTGGAAGAGAAGCACAGAGTCCACTCTAGTCATGGAATGTAAGGGAGTGCACAGAGGCAGGAAATGGTGATGGAGGTGAAGAAAGCCCAGAGAAGCACTTTAGCCTAGAATGAGTGAGTTTTGCAGAGGAAGGACTAAGGCAGTGCCTGTTCAGGCAGCCATTGTGTTTAGTCAGAGGCCACAGGAGATGTTAGAGCATTGCCTGTTGTGTGGACGAGTGGAAGGCAGTCGCTTGTGTTGGTCAACAACTAAATGTGGAGTGATGGGAGATAGCAAGTAGGTTTTCTTTTTGTTGTTCGTTTTCAAGACATTAGTTCGTAAAGGAAAAGGTGGAAATTTAAGGAAGAACAGTATTAGAGTGGAGACAACGTGAAGCAAACATTGTGAGGGATGTTTCACTTATGTTTGTTCCATGAGGTGAATGAATTTAGGATTTAAGCCTTGGTTTGACCTCTGGCTCTAATGACAGCTTCCACATGGCCCTGACCAGTCACTGTTTTCTTAGCTTTTGATGAGTAGTAGCTATAATATTTGATAGGAAAGCTGTAAGGGTTAGTCAAGTCTTGATTAAGAGATTTGCCAACTGAACTGTTATACAAATACTAACTTGTAGTAAGCACATTATTTATTTAAGCCCTATCTTCTAATAAAAAATGTGGGCTGAGTGGACCACTCAGTGAGTGAAGTGCTTGCCACACAGGGTGAAGACCTGAGTTCGGATCCTAGCCCCGTGTAAAAAGCTACATGTGGTGGCACATGCCTATAATCCTAACACGGGGGAGGTAGAGGCATGATGACCCCTGGGGCTTGCTGGCCAGCCAGACTAGCCAATTCGTAAGCTCCAGGTTCAATGAGAGACCTGGTCTCA
Organism: Nannospalax galili; assembly: GCF_000622305.1. Classification (NCBI taxonomy): domain Eukaryota; kingdom Metazoa; phylum Chordata; class Mammalia; order Rodentia; family Spalacidae; genus Nannospalax; species Nannospalax galili. The sequence goes on from NW_008327604.1 coordinate 148,364, forward strand.
AAAATAAGATGTCACAGAGCCGGGCGTGGTGGTGCATGCCTTTAATCCCAGCACTTGGGAGGCAGAGTCAGGCAGATCTCTGTGAGTTCAAGGCCAGCCTGGTCTACATAGTGTGTTCCAGGACAGCTGGGGCTATAGGGAGACCCTGTCTCAAAAAGACCAAAAAAAAAAAACAAAACGTCACAGAATAGAGAAAAACACAGATGTTGACCTCTGGCCTTCACATGTGTGCCCCTCTCCCCCATATAAGCTATTATGGAAATACTAGTAGAGCTAAATGTAAGAGAGAGGGCTAAATGGGGGAGGTTGGGGAAGAGAGAGGAGAGGTGAGTGGATGAATCATGTTATGACCTCACTCAGTTCAGCAGCAGTAAGGCCTCTTCGCATTTGCTTTGTGACTTTGCAAAGCCTCAGCTGTCAGATTTTACGTACATTTTGTTCACAGTGTTTCTGTGGCTGTACAGCAGGGCCCCTTGTTGACTTGTGTGTGTGGAGCTTTAGTTTCTTTTGCAGAGTGGTTACTGTTTAGGTTACTGAGATGACTTTTATTTGGAATTGTTGCAATTAGCAGCAGTGGTGATGACTGGTTAGCAATAAAGGTTAGACAGTAATTGGTGCTGTCCTTTTCTGTCAGTAAGCTAGTATAGATTGATTTCAACTTTGTCTAACTTCAGAGTTCATGCTTTCTGCTGTGTGGTGGTCTAAGTCTAAAGTTTTGTATTATTTTAATTAGTACTTAAGTTGGTGGACCTTATAAGGTTATTAACTACCCTTTTATTCTGTGCATTTCTTTCTACACATGCTTAATTTTCAGCAGTCTGATGTTTTCAGCTCCAATAGGGAGATCAATAGCACCGGTTTTTGCATGGTTGACAATAAAGGTAAAATGAGCTAAAAATCACTTAGGGTATCTCAGTGGCTGGCCACTAAGTGAGTGGAACCTCACAGAGATGGGTGGCTGTTGAAAAAACTGTAGAACTTAGTTTTGAATAAACTAAGAAAAATGGGTTTACCTTAACTGTAGCTCAGATTCGATGCTGGTTTCGGTCGTGGGGATGGCCCTGTACACTGGCTATGTCTTCATGCCCCAGCACATCATGGCAATACTGCACTACTTTGAAATTGTACAGTGATGAAGATGTGACCAGGACCCAGAGGTTCCTGGGAGAAGATCCACTGTGTGAAGTTGGAATGAGACCTCATCAGATGTCATAAGAAACTCTACTGGATGTCAACATAACCAACCTTATAAATACAAAGACTGAAATTCATGAGTAGAACAGGAAATCATCCTGACTCATGTGTTGTGTTTTCTTTTTAATTTTAAAAGAAGCTCTTATATTGTAGTTTTGTCTATTTTAACATTGTAGTCATTTGTACTTTGATATCAGTATTTTCTTAACCTTTGTGACTGTTTCAATATTATCCTGTAAAAGCTTTTCTTAATGTAACTTTGAGTACATCTTAATTGCCTTCTATTTTTAAAACCCAAGGTCATTAGTTGGGCTTTACTGTTCTTGCTATTGTATGGCATATACATCTGCCTGATATATTTCTATTCTTGACCAAAGTTTTGTAAGATCAATACACGATTTGGGGATGGGGGGGAGGATATTTTGAGAACTACTTAAAAAAGACTTATATGTAAGCTTGAGCTCAGGAGTACAGTTTTAGCTCTCTAGACTCTTAGAGCTTTTGCTCTGAAACTATTCAAGTGTTTCTTAGTAACGAAAAAGCAAAGATCTTGCTAAAATTAATACAAGGAACATTTCAGCTTTTAAATATTTAATTCTTATGTGGACTTATTTCTAGCCAACTTTGGTGATGATTCTTGTGACCGTGGGTGGTTAGCAGGATTATGTAATGCTTAGATGTACTGTAGAGCTTTTAATAGAAGGCATATCAGTTCTTCTGAGGCACTGTTAACAGTGTATGTACTTAAAATGGAGCTTCATGATTGTAACAGGTGCTGTGAAATGCATATACACATTGTGGTAAGATGCGATGAGATGAATTGTTCAAAACCATAGCAAAAGGAAATGTACACTTGGTTAAAATCCTTTCCCTCTTTGTATTTTTTTTAAAAAAATTTTTATTCCTTAGATGTAAAATGACTACCAATTTTTTTTTTTGATGTAAACTCATTAAATTCAAAGAGAAAAAAATCTTCAATCAACTAATGTAGCAGTGTCTTTTCTTTTATGGTTTACCCCGATATTGATTTAACAGTTATATTTCTGGGTTAATTGCTGTAGGACCAGATGAATAGTAAGTATATCTTAACATGAAACTGAACATAAAAGTACTGCTGATTTAAAAAGGCATTATGTATTTTAAGATGCTTTCTAGCATATTCCTCCCTTCCATCCATCCTTCCTTCTTTTATTTTTCTTTCCTTTTTTATTTTTTGAGGCAGGGCCTCCCTGTAGCCCCAGGTGGCCTGGAATTCCCTCTGGAGACCAACTTGGCCTCGAAATCAGAGATCCGCCTGTCTCTGCCTCCAAGTACTGGGATATAGTTTGCTATTTAAGAAAAAATTCAGAGCTGGGCATAGTGGCCCATGCCTTTAATCCCAGCACTCCAGATTTCTTTGAGTTCAAGGCCAGCCTTGTCTGTACAGTGAGTTCCAGGCCACTTGGGGAACTAAAAAGAGTGGGGGGAAAAAAAAAAGAAAAGAAAAAGTTCAGGTATTTTTTTGGGCCCTAAATTTTAAGGACTAGATTTTTTTTTTTTTTTTTTTTTTTTTTTTGGCAGGGGAACTTGGTTTGTAGATCAGGCTGGCCTTGAACTCACAGCGATCCGCCTGCCTGTGCCTCCCGAGTGCTGGGATTAAAGGCATGTGCCACCACGCCCGGTTTAAGGAGTAGATTTTTGAAGTGCTTTCTAATTCTAAGATTTTGAGTAATACGAAAAATTTTAGTATTTCTTAAAAAAGTTTCTTAATATTATCACAGCTTGGAATGGTAAGTAATGACTTTGGTTTGAAGAAGTTAAAAGTTGGATGTGGTTATATTGAGCGGTATTCGTATTGAAGCAAAATAATGAATGCGAGTTTAGGATTTGCTCAATTAATGCTCATTTGCTAGTTCTTTGTTTTTGCCCATTAAGAGCTACTGACAAATGGATGTCTCATATCCGTCTTTGAGTTAAAGATGGGAGAAGGTGAGAGTCACTGGTTTAGACAGGTACCCAGGTTGCCTACCTGGCCATCTTTTCAGAAATCTTTAATTATCATACTCTTTGTTGAAATCTAGTAACTTGCCATTATGTACCTGATGATTGGCATAAGCACTGGCCTGTGAGATTCATGCAAGATACGTTTAACCTCACAGAGAATCAAGATAGGTCAGGAGAAAGGAGCGTGTGTGTGGAGAGGTGGTCAGGGAGATGATGTCTCACCAGCTGCAAGTGTCTGTTAGTAAACGACAAATGGGGAGGTAATTTCCACTTTCTTTTTTAAATTTTTAAAAAAATTTTTGGTATTTTTGAGACAGGGTCTCTCTGTAACTCCAGCTGACCTGAACTCAATATGTAGACCAGGCTAGCCTTAAACTCACAGAGATCTGCCTGCCTCTGCCTTTGCCTCCCAAGTGCTGGGATTAAAGATGTGGGTCACCACGCCCAGCTATTATTTTTATTTTATGTGTGTCAATATATTGCCTGCATGTATGTAAGTGAGCCGGTGTTGTGGAATGCCGGTGGAGACCAGAAGAGAGCATCAGATATCCTGGAACTGGAATTCAGAATGGTTGTTTGCCATCATGTGGATGCTGGGAATCAAATCTAGGTCCTCTGTAAGAGCAGCCAGTGCTCTTAACCACTGAGCCAACTCTTTAGCCTGTTAATTTCCACTTTCTTTAAAAGAAAGAATTGGGGCTAGAGAGATGGCTCAGCGGTTTAGAGCACTGGCTGCTCTTGCAGAGGATTGGGGTTTAATTTTCAGCCCCCATATGGCAGCTAACAACCATTTATAACTCCAGTTCCGGGGGAATTTACTTTCTGTCCTCCTTGGGCATTGCACAACACGGGTGCACTTACATATGTGCAGGCAATACACTCATACACGTAAAACAAAAATAAAGAATTTAGTAGACAATTCTCTGTAGCCTGTGTGTCTTTTTGTGTATCTTGCCTTCATTCTTTGATGTTTTTCGGAGATAAGCAGGGAAAATGGAAAGACAGTGTTTCCCTCTGGAGCAAAGGTCCTATGAAAGATGTAGGGGACGGGCTGCATGCAACCTGGTGCAGAACAGATGTCATTGGACTCTTTGCATTGCCCTGTGGGAACTGGGGCTTGGGAACCAGAACAAGAAAATCTTAATAGGTTGGAAACTGCTGTAACAAATCCTGTCTCCAGCCCCAGGGCCTCATGTTTCTTGGTGGTTTTGGTGATGAGGGTGTAATGCTGACAGTGGCCACTTTGAAGAGGCCGGTAACAATGCCACAGCCAGATATGGAGATGAGACAATTCTCTAGGATCTAGTAATAAGTGCTTCTGTCCAAGTATTGGAATGGGGATTAGGGAAATAAGGATCCTCTAATATGCTACTTGTTAATGTCTAAGGTCTGTGCACTAAGAAATAAGGAAACAAGCTGCCTAAATGGTGCTTTGATTGTTGCTCATTCTTCTCTGAGCACTTCAAAGACTGATCTTAGGGCCACGTGACAACTGATTCCACACACCCAAAGTCAGGGCAGTGTGCCTGTGGCTGTCCAGCTGGAGAATCCAAGGCTGAAATACACAGTGTCTGCAGTGAGGACCATGCCACTCAATACAGACCCTTGAGTGTTCCGTGAACCCTGGAAGGGCCAGACTTCTGGTGTTAGACTGCCAGTCAAAGCACACAACTCTGATAGCTGTCCTTACTGCTTGGGTGCATCATCCTATTGTACTTGGTAACACAACCACTGTTGTAGGTACGGCAGAGGGGACTCTGTTATGCAATGGCTACTACAAGCCAGACCTGTGCAAACAACAGTGCAGAGGTCACATAGTGTGAGCCTTCATCTCTACCTCCTCCCACCTTCCTCTTGGCAAAATGGCTACATCAGACCATGACCTCCTCTCATAGGTATCCCTAGGGCTTCCGCAGTGTTGAACTTTTCTCAGGCACAGCATTGTTCTTGACTGACTAGCAGATTCCAGCCGTACTATTGTAAGAGTGAGATGCACAGAGCAACACCACAGAGCAGTTGTCACATTAAGAGTCCTTTAATAGCTGGAACTCAGAGAGGAGCCTAATGCCCAAAGAACTCTTGCTTCTGAAGTGAAGCAAGGCGGGGTTTATAAAGTTTAAAACCGCAATTACATCATGCCAGAGGCAAAGCCAATGATCATAGTTAGATCAGATCACCATACTTACCCAAGACCAGGGGCAGGTCAGTTAACAAAGAGTTTTCAGTTAACAAAAAGTTTCTGTTAGGCTGGGAGGGAGACTGTGGTACCTGGCTGCTTACAAGTTTCCTAGTATCATAGAAACAATGTACTCGGTGAAACTGCCTGCATGAGAGAGATGTTCTGCAGTGGGAATGGCTGGGCAGAAACAGAATAAAGCAAAAGTCAGAAGAAAATGCAGTTAGCGTTGCCATTTTGCTGTTGTAGCCCTTGAAACTCGTGTCGTGATTTTGGCTTTCTGGGCAGCTTGATAATAATATGGATTTTGTTTTTTCGTTTTTGCCACAAATGACACTCAATAAAGTGCTTATTCAGGTGCTCAATGGGGAGTTCACATTCCCCAGGCATCTGATATATCTGAACATTGGAGTGGCCTCTTCAAAAGTCAGTTCAAATCAGGGATTGTAGCACATGCCTGTAATCTCATCACATGAGAGGTGGAGGCAGAAGGATTAGGGTTTGGGGTCATCTTCAGCCACATAGTTTGAGGTCAGCTTAGGCTACAGACCTGTTCCAGAAAATGAAACATGACTGGGGAGGTGACTCGGTGGCAAAAGGCTTTTGCTAGCAAGATTTGTCACCTGAGTTCTGTCCCCAGGACCCATTGTGGAAGAAGGAGATCAACTCCTCCAGGCTGTCCTCTGACTTCCACATGGGGACTGTGGCATGTGCTCCCTTCCCTCAAAATAAATAAGTGTAATAAAGTAATCAATAAAAGACCAAAACAAACCCAAAAGTCAGTTAAATGGATTTCTAGTTGTAGATCCCTCATCTCCTGGTTGACATACTGTAATAAAGCAGATTGGTCACCAAAATGCCTCAGAGATGTTGTCTCCTAGTCACTTCCTGCTTACTGCTAGTCAATTCCTGCTTACTGGTCAGGATGACCTGTCACTATTCTAAAATCAGGAATTCCTCCCTGACCATTCCTAGGCACTTTGCTTTGATCATACTAATGGCAGGCCAGGACAGTGGGGCATGGGGATTTTACACTAATTCCGACTAAGCCATCTGGATCCTTGCTGATCTGTGTGACCCTAGATCATGAGGTTAGTGATCGTTGGGTTGAGTGCAGTACCTCTTTAGTGACCTGTACAGGCTGAAGTAGGTGGCTTAACAAGTAAGTGCTAAAAATATGCCTGAAGCCAATCTCAGAAAGACATACCATGTTCTCTCTCATTTGTGGTTCTTAGATTTTATACAGATACCTAAAATACAACTATGTATATATGACATGAAAACAAATAAATGGTCTAAGGGGACAAATGTGCTAATGGGTAGGAGGGTTGGGAAAAGGGGAAGACGTACTACACACATGTGTAAACCTAAAGATTGTATCCTTCATGCACTGGATTTGTGGCCAAAAGGCCTGAGTCTGAGTGGAGATGATTGGAGAAGGTGAGTTATAACTGCTGGGATGGAGCAAACAGTTTGTGGTGATGGAGAGAGAAAGTAACGTTAGCATCTGAGATCTGGAGGGTGAGGAAGGCTCTGTAATCACATTTTGTCCTTCAGAGCACACCTGGATCCTTCCTCAGGAAGGAATATGAATGCCCGGTCAGCGTGGTTGCAAAACCATCTGTCATTCTTTCTAGATGGCTGTGACCATGATTTCGATATTCCTTCCCTTTCTTTACCTCAGCAAGATTATAGAATAAATCAGATGGTAAAAGCTTCTGCATCTCCCACGAAAAGCATTGGTTAATACTACTGGATGGTGGAGGTATGGTTGGAGTACCCCTGTCTGATGGCAAAGACAGGGCAGTTTGGACAGACAGCCTCTCTCTAAACAAGGACTAACCTCACTTATCCAAACTGAGCTGGGAGTTCTTTTTAAAAATATTTTATTTTATTTTATGTGTTTTATTTTATGAGTGTTTTACCTACCATGTATGTAAGTGCACCATATATATGCAATGCTCATGGAGGCCAGGAGAGGGCATCTGGTCCCCTGGAACTGGAGTTGGAGACAGCCACCATGTGAGTGCTGGAAACCAAACCTGGGCCCTTTGCAAGAACAGCAAGTTCTCTTAACCACTGAGCCATCTTTCTAGCCCCCTGAGCTGAGAGTCCTGAGGTTTATCGGCTTTTCATGTGTCCCTGTGGGAGGAACTGTCACCCTCTGCACTAAGGCTTTTATTTCCTATGTAGAAGCCAACAGTTAACCTGTCTCTCCTGACAACATACTTATCAATCAAAAAAGACCTTCAGATCTTTAAGGACCTACCACTGATAGATCATGTGGTACTTTGATGATCACAAAGACTTCTACAAAAATGAAGCAATTCTTAAGTTTCTACAGTGATCTCCCTAGAAAGAATAATGCATTCATTATTTATGCACCAATTTTCAGAAAGTTATCTGTATAAAAATTGTCATCCAAAAATTAGAAAGTACAAATTTAACTGAAGTTACACAGAATGCCACCTTGACCCCGGAAGGAACTCAGGTCACCTCAGCTCACTGAGTTGTTATGGGTGAATGAATTGCTTTCAGCTTCCTGCTCAGCAATTAAACTTCCTGCTCCGTGACATGTGTCACTTCTGTTGTGCCTGGATTAATGTTTCTGGTCAACTGAAAAGGTCTGTACAGAAAGTTCTGTGGTTAGCACTACAATGCGGCTTCTTGCTGTACAGTCAAATTGGTACTAGCCTTAATTCAGTGCTGTGGGAGACAAACTGATTTGGTCTAACCTGTCTCCCACCTCTCCCTCTGTTTTGATAGTGCTCTTTTTCAAATGGAAACAAATAAAAAGGACTGGAGTCCTTAGAGTTGATTGGCACATCCAGGTCATTTAGACAATCCTTCCTTGGTTGACCTTTACAAGGTCCTACAACCGTTTGACCCTGTCTTAAGCAGCTGGGTATAGTGGGTCACAAAAGTGTAGCATAGAGTGACTGGACATTTCATGGGACATTATCATCATCAAAGATATCTTCAAAATCATTAAAAAAAATCTGCATGATCTGCCTTTTCATTAATTGCCAAGTCTATTGAGAGCTCGGTGCTACCTCTGACCTTGTTTAGATTCATGTAGGGCCCAGCACCCTTGGGCAACATCTCTACAGCCAGCTTCATCTTGCCTGTGGGATTCTGGTCCTAGCTGCTCTAGATCAGATTAATTAGGGTGACTGATATAGGGACATCATAATTATGGGAAAAATTTCCAGAAGTCAAGATGATGTAGAAACTACACAATAATCTAGAAAGCATGCAGTATTGTAGAAATTGTGGGTGGTGTTGGGAGACAGCTGTCAGTTGGGCCCCTTCCATTTCTGCAGGCGTTTTGTTATGATTTTTATTAAACTTGACTAATCAGGCAGGCTACGTAGATTTGGTATGTTTTTCATAGGCTTTCAAGATTTGATCTCAAAAAACCAACCAAACAAAACTCCACCCCCAAATCCTCCCCCATCCCACAAAACATAACAAAAGAACACAGGGAAAACAAGTTGGGCATAGCAATGCGCATCTATAACATCTATAATTCCAGCACTTGGGAGGTGGAGGCAGGAGGACCACAAGTTCAAGGCCAGCCTCAGCCACAGTAATTTATTGTCCTAGTATTGCTGATAGTGATTTTTAAAAAATGGTCCTTTGAATTCGGTGTGGTGGCGCATTCCTTTAATCCCGGCAGTTGGGAGGCAGAGGCAGGCAGAATCTATGAGATCAACACCAGCCTGGTCTCCATAGCAAGTTCCAGGCTGGCTGTGGCTACAGGGAGCCCCTGTCTCAAAAAGACTCCCCCCTCCAAAAAAAAAATCAGTCTTGTTCATTTTTCTGTCTGCTCTGATCCTTATTTGCTTTCTTCTGCTGACTTTGTACTTAGTTTCTTCACTTTCTGTTTCCTTGAGGTATAAGATTAGGTGATTTACTTAGAATCTGTCTTTGTTTTAAAATTACGTATTTATTTATTTTTTAAATTTACTTATTTAATATGTGTGCTTGTGTGTGTGTAGATCAGAGGACAGCTTACAGGAGTTGCTTTCTGCGTCTCATTTTCTAAAATATCATATTTCCATTCTTTTTTTCTTTAAATTTTTAAAAATATTTAAATTTTAAAATTATTTCATAACCAAATGATTAGAAGAGGCATTTAATTACAACAGCATTGACATATTCAATAACAATTTCCAGAGCTAAGATGATTCTCTTTCAAAATTGGCTGTAAATTTTTAGGTTTACAGTTGAATTAATACAGTTATGGTAAACCCTATAAGACATAAAATCGAATGAGGTTTTAACCTTTAAAAAAGATCTCCATTTCATTTTAAAATATACTGTTTCATACAGAAAGACTCATTTTTAATGCTACTAGCATGTTTGCACATGTGTCTCCAATCTCTGTGTATCTGATTACTACTAGTCATAGCCAGTTACTTTCTGAGATCCTTGGCGCCTGACCGTGGATATAAAATCATCAGGTAGATTTCAATGGTAATGTGTTTCACCTCTACTAATTAACATGAAGCAAATTTTTATGCTTCTTCCTCAAATATAACTCATTTTTTAAATTTGTTGATTTATGTGTGTGTGTGTGTGTGTGTGTGTGTGCATGCGTGTGTCTGTGTTTCATACGGAACATCCCAAACAATCTTATTCATTTATATACCCATATCCCAAATGGCACCCTCCCACAGTCCTGTTCCCCCCCCACCCAGAGCCCATATCCTCTGTCATCCCTGTTACTGTCCACTGTGTTGTTGGTGCCCCCAGCCATTCTCCAGTGCTTGTCTATCTGCTGAATCTACCCAGCCTATCTAGAGTTCCTTGTTTTAGGAAGATCAGCTCTTCCTTGTCTAGCAGCAATCAGTTGCCAATATTCCTTTAGATAAGATTGGGGTCTGCTGTTCATTTTCCCAGTTCTATGCTGGGTTACTGTGTGGGAGTCTCTTGGGCCACCCTGGCCAACAACTCAAAGCATTGGTTCTTGTTATATAGCTTTTAGCTATACACACAGACTCTTAAAGAATTATACTGATTAATCTTTGGTTATACTTTCCTTTTGGGTGTTTAAGACCATACAGTTGGCCCAGATAAACCAATTTATTTTTACTTTTAAGGTTGTTTGAGGATCTGTTCCTCAGGGGTCACATGGGCTTGGGAGGAGCCCCTGGCTCCTTTCTTTTACCAGTTCTGCCTATGTGAAGATAAGCCAAAGGTCCTCTTCAACCATGGCTTGGAAGCATGGAGGAAATGATTCCTCTGTGTTGACCCTCCTCTTTGGAGACTGGACACTGGTTCAAGTCCATCTGGTGGGGTCTCCTCGGCCTCCTTGATCAAGAGGACAGGCGACTCACCACCATTATAGGACATTTTGAGAGATGCTCATAGTCCCTTGGAACTAGTTGACCTAGGAGGGCAAGTAGCAAAAAGTGTCCTTTATGTCCCTCTGGCCATATTATTATAGGCCTCAAAGTATGTCTGTTAAACACCCAAGATCAGTGGTTAAGAGCACTGGCTGCTCTTGCAGAGGACCCAGGTTCAATTCCTAGCACCCACATGGCAGCTAACAGCCATCCATAACTCCAGTTCCAGGGCATCCAGCACTGTCTTCTGACCTCTACAGGCTTTTCACAACACGGATGTACTTACACTCATACACATGAAATAAAATGATAAATAAAATTACATTCTCATTTTCTTTTTTAAATAATTATGAGACAATAGCATTAACAAATAAATTGTCCATCTGTTGTGAGAATTCTTTTCCTGGGGATACTAAGCAATGCTTATTCCCTTTTAAGGTTCTAGTGTCAAACCAATATTTGATTAAAGTTTTACTGGAGAACCAATGAATTCTGTGAGCTTACTTACTGAGATAAATGAGGGGTTGCTGAGGTGTATGAATGATCTGAGGTTATGCACACTGGAAGCCTTTACCCAGCATGGGTCAAGTCTTCTCTTCCTAGCCTTCCCCAGATTGTATACTTTAGCCCTCCCCAAATCCAGGATAACACCACAGTTTTGTTATCTATAGTCACTATGTTGTACAGTGGACCTCTTGAATTTATTCCTCCTATAAAATGGAACATGTACTTTCTGACCAACATCTCCTCATATTTCTTAACCCCCATCTTCCTAGGTCCTGGTAATCACTATTCTATAATTTAACACTTTGGTGATAGAAGATAACAATTTTTTTTTTTTTTGAGACAGGGTTAGTAGCCCCAACTGACCTGGAATCCACTCTGTAGACCAGGCTGACCTCGATCTCATAGAGATCTGCCTGCTTCTGCCTCCTGAGCCCTGGGATTAAAGGTGTGTGCCACCACACCTGGCTGAAAACAATATTTTCTCTCTCTTTTTTTTTTGAGACAGGGTCTCCCTGTAGCCCCAGCTGTCCTGGAACTTACTATGTGGACCAGGCTGAACTTGAACTCACAGAGATCCACCTACCTCTGCCTCCTGAGTGAACTCACAGAGATCCACCTACCTCTGCCTCCTGAGTGCTGGGATTAAAGGCATGTGCCATCATGCCCGGCTCTTTTTTCCCTTTTCTTTTTCTTTTCTTTTCTTTTCTTTTTTTTTTGAGATGGGACAATATTTTCTAACACAAAATTCTGATAAAAAGTTGTATGTATGGGGCTGGAGAGATGCTTCAGCAGAGGACCCGAGGTTTGTTCCTAGCGCCTGAGTTATGTAGGTCACAATTGCCTATAATTTCAGCTCCAGAACATCCCACACCTTCTGGACTCCACAGACACCTGCGCTCACATATGCACATATCCACAGACACACACACACACACACATATACACATAATTAAAAATAGGGATAAACCAGGCTTGGTGGTGCACGTCTTTAATCCCAGCACTCAGGAGGCAGAGGCAGGCAGATCTCTGTGAGTTTGAGGCCAGCCTGGTCTATATAGCGAGTTCCAGGCCAGTTGGGGCTACAAGAAAACCCTGTCTCAAAAAGACCAAATAAAATAAAAAATAAAAACAAAGATAAAACCTTTAAAAAAAGCTATGGTATACAATTTAAATTTATTTATTCTTCTTGTGTGTAGATGTATGATGAATGTGGGCCTGCATGCCACAGCATATGTATGTGCAGGTCAGAGAACAGTCTTGTGTAGTTGGTTCTCTTCTGCCATCTTTACATGAGTTCTGGGGACCAAATTCAGGTTGCCAGGCTTGTGTGGCAAGCACCTTTAGCCACTGAGCCATCCTGACAGCCTTGTTTTGTTCTTTTGAGGCAGAGTCTTAGTATGCAGCCCAGGTTGGTTCTGACTATACTTAGATATTCCAGGCTTTTCTTGAACTCACAATCTTCCTTTTAGTCTCCCATGTTCTGGGATGAAAGGTGTGAGATACCATGCCTGGCTCCCTGTCTTTATGGTTTTGTCTAGTCTAAATGTCTTATATAAGTAGAATCATAATTTCACTTACATCACGTCACCAAGGTTCATTCATCTTACAGCTTCATTTTAAAATATTTTTATTATTTTTAAAAATTTTATGTGTATGAGTGTATTGCCTGCATGTATGTAAGTGTACCGTGTCATGGAATGCCTGTGGATGTCAGAAGATCCCACGAAACCAGAGTTATGGGCAGTTGCTAGCCACCATGTGGGTACTGGGAACTGAACCTGGGTCTCCTGCAGGAGCAGCCAGTGCTCTTAACTGCTGAGCCATCTCTCCAGACCCTACTTTGCATCTTCATTCCTCTAAATGAATACTTGGGTTGCTACTACATGTTATTGTGAGTAATGGTGCTGTGAACATGGATGCACAGTTATTTTTTTGATGCTTTGTTCTCAGCTGTTCTGAGTATATATTTAGAAGTGAAATTGTGGGAGGGGTGGGCTGGAGAGATGGCTCAGTGGGTAAGAGCACTGGCTGTTCTTGCAGAGGACCTGGGTTCAGTTTCTAGCACTCACATAGCACCTAACAACCATCTGTACCTTTGGTTCCAAGGGGAATCCAACACCCTCTTCTGGCCTCTGCAGGTTTGTGCACATGTGATACACTTAGAAATGTGCAGGCAAACACATACACATGCAATAAAAATAAGTAAAATAAAAATGTAAAAAGGAGAATTGTGGGTTCATAAGGTAATTCTATTTCTAATTTTGTATGTGTGTGCATGTATGTATGTACATGTTCATGTATGTGTGGGTAAGTATATGTGGAGGCCAGAGGGTATCTTTCTCAATTGCCTTCCACCTTATTTTTTAAAAGATTTGTTTTATTTTTATTATATGTGTATATAGCTGTCTGTGTGTGGGTATGTGTATGTGAATTCCAGTCCCTGCAGAAGCCAGAGGTGTTCGATCTGCCTGGAGCTGGAATTACAGAAGGTTGTGAGCTGCCTGACGTGGGTGCTCAGAGCTGGACTCAGGTCCTCTAGAAGAGCAGCACGTGCTCTTAACAGCTAAGTCATCTCTCCTCCACCTTATTTTTTGAGACAGGGTCTCTCACTGAAACTGCGCTCATGATTGAGCTCCAGAGTTCCTCCTGTCTCCACCTCCACAGCACTGTGATTATAGGTGCATGATACCAGGCCTGGTTGGTTTTTTTTTTTTTTTGGTCTTTTTGAGACAGGGTCTCTCTGTAGCCCCAGCTGTCCTGGAACTCACTATGTAGACCAGGCTGGTCTTGAACTCACAGAGATCTTCCTGCTTCTGCCTCCCGAGTGCTGGGATTAAAGGCATGTGCCACCATGCCCAACTCATTTCCCCATTTCTAATATTTTGAGAAGTGGCCATACTGATTCCCAGTGGCTATCCTTAGTATTTTATATTCTATCAACAGTGCATAAGGTTCTAATTTAATCACATCCTCATTAACATTTGCTTCTGATAGTAGCTATCTTAATGGGTGTGAGATGTCTCATTTTAGTCTTGATTAGGATTCTTTAAAGACTAGTGGTGTTGACCATCTTTTTATAGATCACCTCTAGACTTTTTTAGGAAGGAGGATTACCATTTTGTGTTTCTCCCAGAGGACTGTTTTTCTTCAGTAAAGACTTGGCTTCTTATGTGGTCATTGGTCTTCGCTGGAAGTTGTAGATGGCTTTCATCTCCATTAGGTGTGGGTGTGTCCTGTCCTACCAGGCTTCATGTAAGTGACTTCTCACTACCTTTCTGTGCGTGATATGACTCGTGCAATGATGTCATTTCACATACAGTGTGGGAAGCACATGGGCATTGAAGATACAGCTTGGGAAAATGCCCTGCATGGCTGTTGCCTGTATCCCTTCCTCCTCCTCTGTTAACACTAAGTAATTGTTTATTTTTTTCTGAAAATTCCAAGCATATTTTTAAAAAATTTGGAAAGCTCAGAGTTATATATCTATATCTATATGTGTGTGTATCTACAATATACATTATATATATAATATAGGGTTTTTTTTTTTGAGGCACCATCTCATTATGTATTCCTGGTTGGCATGGAACTCACTATGTAGCCCAGGCTGACCTTGAACTCACAAAGATCCTCCTGCCTCTGCCTCTGCCTCTTGAGTGCTGGGATTATAGGCGTGTGCTACCATGCTCAGTTTATATTTTTTGTGGTTTCCTCTTTGGCAATTAGTTACAAAGACAAAAATAAAGTGTAGTTCATTAAAAAATCCATTCATGGGTTGTTGACACAGAATTAGTGGACCTCATGGT
Source organism: Nannospalax galili (assembly GCF_000622305.1). Taxonomy (NCBI): domain Eukaryota; kingdom Metazoa; phylum Chordata; class Mammalia; order Rodentia; family Spalacidae; genus Nannospalax; species Nannospalax galili. Next base: position 163,378 of record NW_008327604.1, read on the forward strand.
ATCTGCTCCTTTTGATCCCTTCTCCACTCATTTAGGGCATGGGTTCTCTTGGACTGTTGCAAGATGGGAACAAAACCTTCTATAAAGTGTCTTTTCTACTTTTTTTTTGAAAAATACTTGTTCTAAAGAATTAGCTGCCACATCTAAGCAGCACTAACTGGACTTGGTGGTAGGTTATCAGAAAAAAAAAAAGACATGAAGTATGGATGGGGGTGCATTGGAAGGGGAAAATGGGTAGATATGGTCATATTTCATTGTATACCTATATGAATTTCTCAAGATAAAGAAACAGCTAGGCATGATGGCACATGCCTTTAATCCCAGCACTTGAGAGGTGCTCTGTGAAGATAGCCTGGTTTATATAGCAAGTTCCAGGCCAGGGCTACATAGTGAAACTCTTTCAAGCAAGCAAACAAATAAACAAACAAAAAGTTGACTGCATGCATCAGGTCAGGATGAATTCATTCTTTTCCTTCTTTTTTTTTAAATTTTTTTTTATAGAAGGAAGAGTTTATTTGAGCTTATAGTTCCAGGGGAATTACAGTCCAACTTGGCAGGGAGGCATGATGGCAGAGGTGGCTGGAGGAAGAGCAGCAAAAGCTAAGTTCTCACATCATCATGCAGGCACAGGAAGCAAGAGAGCAACTGGAGATCTGGCAAGGCTTAAGAACTCCCTAAGGCCACCCCAGTGATGTGCCCCCTCCAGGATAGCCACAATAAGACCTCCCAAAACAGTGCCATCATCTGGGGACAAAATGTCCAAATACCTGGAGCCTATGGGGGACATTTTCATTCAAACCACCACATTCCACCCTCTGGCCCCCATAGGCTCATGACCATATAAAGTGCAAAATGCATTTAGTCCAACTTTAAAAGTCCCCATAGTCATTATCAATCTCACTACTATTCCAAAGTCCACAGTCCAAAGTCTCTTCTGAGACACAGCAAAATATCTTAACTGTAAGCCCCTGTAAAATCAAAAGACAAGTTACATACTCCCAACATGCAGTGGAACCGAATACACATTACCCTTCCAAAGGGAAGGAATGGAGGCATAGTAAGGAAATACCGGACCAAAACAAGACTGAAAACCAGCAGGACAAACACCAAATCCAGTAGCTCCACGTCCAACTTCTGGAACTTTACTTCCAAATGGCTTAGATGGCTCAGCCTCTCCAACTTTGCTGCGTACAGCACACATCTCTCTCTTTGGTTGGTACCACTCCCTGTATGCAGGTCTTCTTGGCAGATGTCTCACAGCTCTGGCATCACAGATGTCTTCTTGGGGTCTCCATTGACAACCAGGCTTCACCTTCACAGCTTCACGTAATGGCCTATTGGGGCCTTCTCTATGCAGAGGCACCCCTACTGCACGCTGCCTGGCCTCAGTGGCTCTCTGAAACCGCGGAGGAAGAATTGATGACCCCTCCACTCTTCCATCTTTCATGCCTTTAAAGCCAGCGCCAGGTGAATGACACTGCCAAGTTTGACTGTGAGTTTGGGATGGACTCCAGCCTGCTTTATCCATTTTAGAAGCTTTTCTCCTCAGTGGTCCCTGCAGCATTTTCCTTTCACAAGTTGGAGGCTTAACTGGGTGTGGTCTTGCCCTGGAGGCATTCTCTCCACTGCTTAATTTAGAATCTCTAGGCCCCTCCTTAATCACTTTAATCTCCTTATCAATGGGATCCTCTCCATCACGTGCCAGGGCTCCAACATTAATCTTCCTAGTGCTCTTTTTCAATCCATCCTGTGCATTCTGCATTTCTTTCTGCCTCATTTGCTCTTTTTCACTGTAAATCTATGTAATATTCACCATTAATAGCCACGCCATCATTTCTACGTTATGCTGACTTGAAATTTCTTCTGCCTGAGAAATTAGTCCATTGCTTTTCAATTTAACCTCAGGCAAGCTTTTTGGCTGTGGGCAGACTCTGTCCAGACTCTTTGCCAAAATATCCCAAGTGCTGCTTAAGTCCTTATTTCCTTCAGGAACTACATTGTTCTCAGCACTACTTTCTTCCAGGCCTGTTAAGCTCTGTTTATAGCAATCAACTCCTTTTCTAGTCCAAGCTTCCAAAGTCTTCCAAAACCCCATGTGGTCAGGTTCTTCACAGCCAACATCCATTCTCTGGTACCAATTACTGTATTAGCCAGTTTTCTGTTGCTATGATAGAAACACTGACCAAAGCAATTTAGAGAAGGAAGAGTTTATTTGAGCTTACGGTTCCTGGGGAATTACAGTCCATCTTGGTGGGGAGGCATGGTGGCAAAGGTGGCTGGAAGAGGAGCAGCTGAAGCTGAGCTCTGCATCTTCCAGCAGCCACTGGAAACAAGCTCATTCTTTTTTTTTGCCAAGTGGAGAAAGTTGAATCTTTTTTAATTTTTTAATTTTTATTTTATGTGTATGTGTGTATTGCCTACATGTAGGTAAGTGCACCCATGTTGTGCAATGCCCACGGAGGTCAGAAGAGGCTGTTGGATCCCCTGGGACTGGAGTTACAGACAGTTGTTAGCTGCCATGTGGGTGCTGGGATTCGAACCTGGGTCTTCTGCAAGAACAACTAATGTTCTTAACCACTGTGCCATCTCTCCAGCCTGAGAAAGTTGAGTCTTGTAAAATATTCTAGAGTACTGAATTATCCATCAGAAAGTTGGCTGTGATTTTTGATTCTGATGTGTTTCCTACCAACTGTCTTTGGGGCTGATGGTTTATAGCACCCTTGTTCAGATAAGAAGGATTGGTGCTGGAGGATTTATGATGCCTAATGTAATTTTCCATCACCAGACTTTGACTTTGGCATTAGAAGCTGTAGGCCATATAAAGCAATTGATGGCTACCCTCTGGAGGCAAATGACCCTCTTTAACTCTAGGCCAATAGCTAATAAGGTCTTGATAATTGTGACTTCCCCACTGTCAGCTGTGATTGCACCTCTCTGAGGCCTGTGATTGATGGGGGCAGCTTCACTGAGAGGATGTCACTTCCAGCAGCTTTCCCTTTTCACCCTCAGTACCACCAGGGCCACTAGAATGCGAAGTCGTTTTTCTTCCGTCGTGGTCGTCTATAATGGAATACGGTGCAAATTCATCTTCTCTTGAGCATGCCATTTTTCCCTTGTCGGATATGCAGTCTTTCCTTGACTGAACCAATCCGTTATCTGCAAAAGCCATGACCTTCTATTTTCCCTTCTGATTCTGGGAACTCTGGGTTGGTCAAAAGAAGCTTTCAACTGTAAATTTAGTAGAGGGTCAGCTCTTTCCTTAATCAAGACATTTGGTCTCTGCTTCCTTAATGAATTTGAGAGAAAAATCAAACTCTCGAATTCTTCAAACATAACTGACTAAACTGCTAGGCAAGCTATGTTAGAGAAACCCAAACTAATTTTTCTATATACCCCAGGAGTGAGAGAGAGATGCCTTAGTCATGAGCAGTCTGTCTTCCTGTTTAAATGAATCATCATTTAGAATGTGTGGAATCGGAGTCAGGCTCTTTGTGCAAGAACTTACATTTTTTAGTTAATCCCCTGTCAGATATATAGTTAACAAAGATTTTCTCCCATTCTGGAGGCTATTTCTTCACTGCTGATTATTTCCTTATCAAAATCCACTTTTTTTTTTTTTTTTTTTCTTTTGAGACAGAATTGCTTGTAGCCTGGGCTGGCCTCTAACTCTCTAAGCAGCCAAGGCTGGTCTTCAACTCCAGATCTTCTTGCGTCCATCTCCCAAGTGCTGGGATTAGAGATACAGATGTGTCCACCATGCCTGGCTCCTTTCCCTTCCCTTCCCTTCCCTTCCCTTCCCTTCCCTTCCCTTCCCTTCCTTCCTTCCTTCCTTCCTTCCTTCCTTCCTTCCTTCCTTCCTTCCTTCCTCCCTCCCTCCCTCCTTCTCTCCCTTCCATCCCTTTCGAAAGGGGACCAGAATTTAGCATGCAGAAAATTAAAATATCAAGAAGCCTCCTTCTTTTCTCTCTTTTGGTTCATTCTGGGGATTGAACTCAAGGCCTTGTGCATGTCAGGCAAGCCCTCTAACAACTGAGCTGTATTTCCAGCCTTTGAAGTCTACTATCTTAATCACTAAATTCCAACCTCTGGCGCTGTTGTAAGTACTACTCCTACCTCTAATACACCGAACTTTTTCAGAGCATCAGGTCACAGCCTGTTTCCTTCCTTTCAGAAGTTTTCTTTCAAGTTGAGCTTCAGCCTCCAGGCAAATAAGTTTCAGCTTGGTTCTTCTACAAATTCACAAAAAAATATACAAGTCAATGTGAATTTAGCAAGAAACATAGCATGGGCCCCTCCCCCATGCACACTGGTCTTTCATGAAAATTGACTTACGTTTGTGGACATGTTTAAAGAAAAGATTTATTAAACCCTTTCTTCACTCTTTGAAATTTAGTTTGTTTCTAGATATTTTTAAAATTTTATTATTTTTATTTTTTGTATATGAGTATATTGTTTGCATGTGTGTAAGTACACCTGTGTCAGGCAATGCCCACAGAGGTCAAAAGAGAGCACTGAATTCCCCTGAAACTGGAGTTATAGATGGTTGTTAACCACCATGTGGGTGCTGGGAATCGAACCTGGGTCCTCTGTAAGAACATTCAGTGCTCTTAACCACTGAGCCATTTCTCTAGCCCGTTTCTAGATATTTTAAAAGCAATATGGGTAATGCTATGATGATCGCCTCTCAAGCCTTCTGTTTCTAATTATATCCTAATTCGTTTTTTTTTTTTTTTTTTTTTTTTTTTTTTTTGACAGGGTCTCCCTGTAGGCCTAGCTGTCCTGGAACTCACCATGTAGACCAGGCTATTTTTATTTTGCTTTTCTTTTCATGTATACGTCTGTTAATTCCAATTTAGGAATTAAAGTTGGGTCCCCAGCCACTGTCTCCCTTAAGGCATCATTATTTTATTTAGGTCTCCAGCACCTACATGGTGCCTAACAGCCACCTGTAACTTCAGTTCCAGGGGGAATCCGACAGCCTCTTCTGGCCTCTGAAGGTTTGTTCACATGTGACACACTTACATAGATGCAGGTGAAACACTCGTACACATATAATAAAAAAAAAAAGTAAACGGGAATTGTGGGATCATATGGTAATTCTGTTTCTAATTTTGTAATATGCCCACAGTGTCAGAGCCAGTGACCTGAGGTTCTAGAGCACCATTGGACAGTTGTATTTGGGCCTGTCCCCTTCCTCCACTCAGCTCCAGACCTTCTTTCAGGATCCCTGAAGTCATTGGTGACACCCTGCCCGCTGTTTCTTTCTTTCTGTCGCTATGTTACCACACTCCATACCGTCAGTTCTAAAGTCTCGGACTTGACATACAATTTTTTACTCTCTGTTGTTGTTGGTTTGTCTTTGTTAAAACACTCACTTTGTTGTAACGATTTCCCTCTGGTTTCTCAGCTTCCAAAGCATTGCCTTCCTCCAATGAGGCACCATTCTGAGGTCAGAGAAATGTGTCAAAAATGCATATCTGAGCCCCTCACTCCCCTTTTTAAAATTTTCCTATCTTGGGGCCAGGGAGACAAGGTCTGAGTTCAAGTTCCTGCTTCCAGCCGCTGTGGTGAGAAGTTGCAGGGATGCACTCTTGTCTCCTGCCTTGGAGCAGGGTCTGCTTCTGATGTAGGAGCTGCGCCATCACGGAACCCTGGAGTGCACTGAAAGTGGAGCACAGCCGCCTTCGTTCTCACTGCTGGGCGGAATGTGTGAGGACTCCGGGCATTGCTTTGGCCTCTTCTCTAGGTCGCTCTCCTTCCTTCTCATCCTTTTTAGAAAGTATGTTTAGATCTCTTAATGTAAAGGGCCGATTTAAGGGGAATTCAAACTAGATTAAGTCTATAAAGGGACTGTATTGACATCCAGGAGTGGAGCTAGATCCGGGGTTCCAGGGTCTCTCTCTCTCTCTCTCTCTCTCTCTCTCTCTCTCTCTCTCTCCTTATGTTTTCTCCTTCCTATCTCTGTCATACTCTTTCCTACATCAAGATTTGTGTCCCTATGTGGATTGGGTAAAGAGTAGTGTGGCTTCAGGGCTCTAAGCCTGTATCTTTTCCAGCCTAGGCACTCACAGGAGCAGAACAAGTTTTGTTTCTCAGCATCTCTGTAAAATGGTGGTGCTCATGTGTCTTCCCTCCTCTTATCTCTGGGATCAGGAAAAAGAAACACAATGATGGTCAAAGTGTAGGCACTGTGATTGGCAGTTCCTCGAGAACCACATAGAACCGAGGAAGCAGGTAATGAATGAAGAAAAGGAAGGTACTATTGGAATTTAGAAAGATGGCATGGTGAGCAGGTAGAGGGAGAGAAGAGGAGGAGGGGGGAGAGGAGGAGGAGGGGGAGGAGGAAGAGGGGGAGGAGGAAGAAGAGGAAGAGAAAGGGGAGGGGGAAGAGGAGGAGGCTCAAGGAGCTTGGGCACCCCTAGTGCTTACTCTTAGCACTGCTGGTTCTGCAGTTCCCAATGCTCCAGCAGCTGCTATATTCTAGACTCACGCTGTTTCACAGGGTATACAACCTCTTCCAGAAAACTACATATGACACCATATAGTTTGGATCTGAAATGTCCCCTGAAAAAGTCTATGTGGTAAAGGCTTGTTGCCCAGGTGGTACTATAGGGAGAGGTAGGGCTTACTCTTAGCACTGCTGGTTCTGCAGTTCCCAATGCTCCAGCAGCTGCTATATTCTAGACTCACGCTGTTTCACAGGGTATACAACCTCTTCCAGAAAACTACATATGACACCATATAGTTTGGATCTGAAATGTCCCCTGAAAAAGTCTATGTGGTAAAGGCTTGTTGCCCAGGTGGTACTATAGGGAGAGGTAGGGCATAGTGGGGTCTGAGGTCCCTGGGGATGTGCCTTGAAAGGGATAATGAGGCCTCACCCCCTCCATTTTCTCTTCTGGGATGCAGCTTCTTGGACTAAATGCTCCTGTCACAATGTTCTGCTTAACCAAAGAACCAAAAGCAACGGAACAATTCAAGCATGGACCAAAACTTCCAAAATGATGAGTTCGGGCATCTTATAATAATAGAAAGCTGACCACCACACTGCCATGTTATGGAAGAAACAGGCTGAGAAAATATAACATAATGGTTTGCGGTCACAGAGCTGGTCTGACTCCAGGTCCACACACTTTGTGCTATGTGGCTATCACACACCACTTTATGCTATGCCAACCTTTGCCTTACTGGGGAGTCATCTATCTTGCTGTTATTCACAAACGACCTAGTAAAGAGGAGCCGGAAGAATGAATGCACGACTTTAAACTGACCTCAGTCACATTGGCCAACTTAGTTTTTCCAGTGTTGAGGTTCATTTTTATGATCCAATCTGTGGAATGAGGTTAATGAACCAGTGCTTACATGTACGGAGCTGAATGTAACTGTTGAGGTGAAAATAAAGGCTGAGCTATTTTATAGGAACCGGGCTACATAAGCATACTCCAAGAGGACCCAAAGCACATCTATGCATTAAAAAAAATTAGACAGGGTCTCACTATGTATCCCTGGATGGCGTGGAACTCTATAAGTAGCCCAGGCTGGCCTTGAGATATGTCTGTCTCTGCCTCCTGAAAGGTGTGTGCCACGTTGCCTGAACCTATGAATGTTTTTAAACCTGTGTTGTGAATAAACATTAAAAAAAACAAACACTGGCTGTAATGATGCAAACTTGATGATGTATGCATGTAATCCCAGCTATTCAAGAGGTCAAGGACTGGAGGTGAAGGTCGATGGTACAGCACTTTCCTAGCATGCACAAGGCTCCAGTTTACTCTCTAACACTGAAAACAAAGAACTTTTAAGATAGTTCTGCCTTTATTCTCTTACTTTATATTGTTTAAGTCATTTACTATTTGTTTTCCATTATCTGTTAAAGACTATAAATACATGAACAAATAATTTAAAACATTGAAAAATAATTTTCTCTTGATGTGTAAGCTGCATAGTGGGTGAGGGAGGAAGCCAATATGTCTGCTAAATCTACTTGAAATGTGGTTCATTCATCTATCCTGTGGAGACAGAAAGTACAAAGAAATTAATATGGATCCTAGGCTAGGGGAATGCTCAGGGCACTTGAAGCACGTTAACTTTCCGTGTTACAAATGAGTAAAGTGAGGGATCTTCTGGCATCAGAGGCACTGGGACTTGTACCTGGGCTGGTGCTTGATTTCTTCCTGTGAGTCACTGCCACAAAGGGGTTAGTGAGACCACAGTGTTCACAGGATGGCCAATCATGGTGCTTGTCCCTGAGTTCCCTGCTACCGGTGAGAAAGTAATATTTCATTTGACCTTATTGATCAGGGATGGGCATCCAGTCCAGAGTTAGTCAGGCTGAAAGCTGGTCAGTGGTTTATAAGATGGCTTCATACAAAGGATTCACCAACTCACTGTGATGGTGACCATATGGGAAAAAGCAATTTCTTTTCTTCCCCCCAACATCATTTGGCTTTTATTGTGTGACTTTTTCCAAATTGAGCAAATGATTTTTTTTAAATATATATTTTTAATTTTTTGGGCATTTCATACATCTTAATCACGTTTAAGTCCCTTTCCTTATCTGTACTACACAAGCAATGTCCTTGTCAAAGGGAAATCAAGATAAATAGAAAGTCAGGCTTTGTTTTTTTTTTTTTTTATGAGATCAGGAGCTACAAAAAGCTCTACAGAAACTACAGATGCCACAACCCCTCAAAACTCAAGAAGCTCAAATCAAGGTGGAGACAAAAGGCATGTAGAGTTCCTAGCATTGTAGCTGAGTAGGGCCAAGGGTTAGCACATGTTCCTTAAACAGAGTTTCCCGGCAAGGACATTTAGGAAGCACCGCATCAATGTCCCTTATGATGTCCCCTCCCATGATGCTTTTGCATATTAACAGATGTGACTCCTGTAGAAAGACACTTGTCTAATGTTAACTCAGTGCTTCCTAGGCCTCCCTTGGACAATGGGGTTCTCACCTGTAAAGGTGTTTATAGCACTGCGTTCCATGGAACAAACATCAAAGCAGAAGCAGAGGCAGCCTCCCTTCTCAAGGGAATCTGGAAACTCTTTCACTGAAGGGGTGATGAGAGTGTCTGGTTGTTACATGTCTTGAAGGTGATGAGGGTGTCTGGTTGTTACATGTCTTGAAGGTGATGAGGGTGTCTGGTCGTTACGTCTTGAACTCTGCACTGCTAACTTGTGCCTGTGGAGACTGGATATTGCAGCCCAACTGCTACGGTATTTTATTCTTTGTCTCTGGTACTATTCTTATCTCTAACCTCCACTAATTAAGATGAATTGAGTGAGTGTTTTTTCTTGTAACTGAGAGTCTGACTAATGTAACAGGATGCTAGATCTGACTTCCCAGTTGCTCCTCAGAATACTTCAACAGATGACAAATGTCCCCACTTCCTCATTAAATGTTGGAGCAAGTATGTGACACTTGCTACGAGATTATGAAGCTTACATTACCAGTAGTCGTCTTTGGAATGTTCCAGGTGAGGGTGAAGAGGGTAAGAGTTCATCCTGACAGTGAGAGGAGGGTTTCCATTATGCTTTTCTGGGGCAGGGAGATCATTCCTCCAAGGAAGGAGCCTTCAGGCTTCTACAGCTGTGAGGACTAGTGGCTGAGGAGTTGGGGACCACTCCACTGGTGTGGGGTTCAAGTCTGGACAGATGAGAACCAGGGCAAGAAGAGGGGCTTAGATTATTTTAGAAGGGTCTTGTGAAGGAGTAAAGCAGATCCAGGATCACATGGCTATAATGAAGTGAGCTGAGGCGATAGGCCTGGTAGCCACTTGGAGCAAGACTCAGTCGTGCGGGTGACTACTGCAGGGTGCTCGTGGGGAGGAGGGTCACCAACAAGAGGAAGAGCTGATGATTGGGGAGTCTGTTACTAATTCCACTGGTGTAGCAAGACTCCCATGTCTCATGTCCCTCCCTCTTCCTCCTTCAACCAAGGGAGGAGCCAGAAAGAGCTGAGGCTCTAGGGAGGAGGCATAGACTATATTGACTACTTCTGGCCCCATCTCCAGCTAGTTTTCTCAGCCCATGAAGCTCCTATCTCTGGGTATGAGGACATTTTCATTGGGTGAGAGTTTGGAAGTGGGCTGTTGGACCACATTAGAACTTTGCCTAATAATTTCCTGTGGCTAGAGAATGGGTGAGCCTAGGGCTAGATGGAGATGGTCTGCACATTGACTTTTGCAGAGATGGTCTTGCTTTGGGCTAATTGAATTCTATACTCCATACAGTGGAACTAGGACAAAGTCTTAATGTCAGTTTAAATAGTTTGTACTGCCTCCTAAATAATTACACATGAACCAATTCTTTAAAAAATAGTTTATTATTTTTATTTTTTATGTATGAGTGTATTGTCTGCATGTATGTAAGTGCACCCATGTCATGCAGTCACACAGAGGTCAGAAGAGGGTTTCGAATTCCCCAGGAACTGGAGTTACGGATGTTTGTTAGCTGCCATATGAGTGCTGGGAATTGAACCTGGGTCCTCTGCAAGAGCAGCCAGAGCTCTTAAACACTAAGTCACCTTTCCAGCCCCACATGAACCAGTTTTAACAAAATCGTGGGTGCAAAATATACATGCTATTAATATACAAACTGATATAAATTCAATCAGTGACCATTTATTAAAACTGGCTGGGTCCAGTCCTAGCTTGGAGGTTTCCTACTTCTGGTTGCGAAAGAATTCATCAGAGATGGTTGTGTTCCCCCTGGTTTAGATGCATCTTCATGTTTAAGTCTGATTCAGTAAGTCTGAGTAGGAACCTAGGAATCTGCATTTTGATACACATCTTGTCTATGAGATCAATTAATAACATCGATCTAGCCATTTGTATAGTACCCCTTCTTGGGAGGCCTAGGCAGGACTGCTGCAGTTTTGAGGCCAGCCTTATCTACACAGGGAGTTCTGGGTCATCCTGGGCTCCCCCAAATGCAAAATTAAAACAAGCAACATCCTCAAACAGCCCCCTCACCAACCAGCACTGCCCATGAAACTGCAGCTCTTACTGTATTGGATCATGTGCTGTTGATTACCACCGAGTTTGCCCATAATCCAGGGTGGTATTGCTCCTGTGGATAAACAAAATTGCCACTTATTCTTTATCACATGATCTATCTAACCCATTCTTACCAAATAAGAAAAGCATGTTTGGGGTTGTTTGATTTGAAACAAGGGGTAAAAGAAATTTAAGACTTCATGAGGGCTGGGTGTGGTGGTCCACACCTTTAATCCTACCACTCTGGAAGCAGAGGCAGGTGGATCTCTGTGAATTCAAGGCCAGCCTGGTCTACATAGCAGGCTCCAGGGAGACCCTCTCACCAAAAGACCAAAAAAAAAAAAAAAAAAAAAAAAAAGACTTTATGAGGAGGAGTGTCCTTTAAAGAAAAGAGCCCTGCCAACTGTTCGCCCACGAACAAGCTGGGTTGAAGGCAGAAACAGCAGGAGTTTATTGATTTAATGATTCAAGCAGTCCAGAGGAGGCCAGGTACTTGGTAACAGAATCTTTATAAAAATATGTGTGGGAGTAACCAGATGTGGTGGCGCACACCTATCGTCCCAGCACTGGGGAGGCTAAGGCAGTAGGATTAAGAGTTTAAGGCCAACCTGAGCTATGTAGCCAGAACATGTTTCAAAAAGGGAGGGGCATTTGAATGGAGAATTTTAATCTTCATTCTGATATTTGCCAGAGAAGTTTAGATCAGGCTCTTGTTTCCTTATCTTCTGAGTTTCTTGAGTGTAATTAGGATAGTGCTGACAGTTTTCATAAGGCGCTGACTTTGGAGACATGAAATATGCAAAAATGAGGGCGTCATGGATTCTGCCACAGTTTCAGAGAGCCACTGAGGCCAGGCAGTGTGTAGCAGGGAAGGTCCTATGAGAAGTCACTGCATGAAGCTGTGATGGTGAAGCATGGGTTGCAGTAGAGACTCCAAGATGTTGGAGATGTCAGAGAAGTGAGACATCTGCTAAGGAGAGCCTCATACAGACAGTGAAACCATCCCAAGAGAGATACATGTTGCAGGAAGTAAAGCTGGAGAAGCAGCTCCATCCTTTGAAACTGAAGGTCCAGATACCAACCCTGGAGCTATATGGTTTGGTATTTGCCTTGCTGGGTTTCAGTCCTGCTCTGTTCTGGTATTTTCTCACTATGGACCCTTTCCTTCCTTTTGGGGTGGAAATGTATAGTCTGTGCCATTGTATGTTGGAAGTATTTTCTTTTTTATTTTGCAGGGAATCACCATTAAGAGTTTTCCTTGAGTCTCAAAAGAAACTTTGGACTTTTGAACAGTGTTGAGTCTCTTATTTAAAACTATGGGGACTTTTGGGGGTGGAGAGATGGCTCAGTGGTTAAGAGCACAGACTGCTCTTGCAGAGGACCCAGGTTCGATTCCCAGCACCCACATTGCAGCTACAAACCGTCTTTAACTCCAGTTCCAGGGGAATCTGAAGCCCTTTTCTGACCTCTGTGGCATTTCACTAAAACCTGGCCCAAGAGAGGGTAATGTGTGCATGTAAATATGATAAAAAGACATTATATACATGTATGGAAACATAATACAATCCATCATTATGTATAATTAATATATGCTAACAAAAACAAAACACCCAACCAAACCACCATATATACACAAAAAGATGTGTTTTTCTATGTGTTCAATGTGTAGAATAAGTGGGACAAGCTAAATCTTATCATAAGATCTTGGACTTTGTTTAAGTATTACATTTCCACATAGTGTGTTGTTTTGTTTTCTTCATAGTTTATTTAGATGACTCAGTGTTCAAGGGTGATAGGATTTCAAAATCACAAGTAATTAGAATAGAAACCAGGGGCTGGGAGATAGCTCAGATGGTAAAGGGCTTGCCATATAAGCATAAGGACCTCAGTCCGAGTCCCAGCACTCATGTAAAAAGCTGGGCATGGTGGCATGTGTCTGTAATTTAAGTTCTGAGGAGGCAGAAACTGGAGAATCCCTGCAGCTTGCTGGCCAACCCATGAAGCCAATCAGTGAGCTCCAGGCTCAGTGAAAGACCCTGTCTAAAAAAGCAAAAACAACATCGGAATTGGGGCTGATGGAATGGCTCAGCAGGTAAAGGTACTTTGCCTTAGAAGCCTAATGACCCAAATTCATGTGCTCCTCTGCATACACACAATAATAATAATAAATAAAAAGGTGGAGAGTGACGGTGGAAGACACCCAGTGTTGACTTCTGGCCTCCATATGCACACACACATTCATGTACAACTGTACTTACATATATACACACACGAACAAGTATGTATACATACACCACACACATACACACACATAGGTAACCTAACACTAAAACACAGGCCATTGGAAAATGGACTAAGTGTGTTTTTAGAAAGCAGAACAGGCTTTTAGTGCTAAATGAGTGGGATGTATGCCAAGCAACAGACTGTGGTCTTAATGTTGGAGTCGCTATTCTTTTTATTATTAATTTGCTAAAGACCCTCAAGTCATAAATATAGATGGAAATCTATGAAAATTTGACGCGTGTACTCAAATTGGGGCAATATATCACCATAGCCAAGATATGGGACAATAGCATAACCTTAAATATTTAACATAATGCTGTTCCATATAATTACATGTGTGGCATTATCTTAATGGGAGCTGATTAATGAGGGTGGTGTAAAGCAAGGGTGAATCTTAGCGCTTTAGATGCTGATGTTCAGAGAGCTCCCTGAAAAGCCATTTTTCTCAAAGCTGTGTTTCTTAAGGATTGTAGAAATGACAATTGTTTTTGCAGTTTCCAGTTCAAGACGCATTTATTCATAATCTCCAGAGAACTCTCCCCTAGTAGACTACAGTAAAACTTAAAATTAATGGTGATGACATTTCAAATCCAATTACTGCCTTCATGCTTTAAATAGTTACCTGCTATCCTCAGGCAAGGGCCTTTCAAGTTTTCCACTTCATTTCTTTCATTTTTCTCCTCCATTTTGTTTCTTACCTGTCATCCCCACCCTGACCGGCTCCTACTCCCTTATAAGCCAGCACCCTACGAGCCTCTTTGTTCTTCCTGTCCTTCCCACGCTGTTCACAGGACCTTACATTCCGCCTCTTCTATCAAGTCTTTCTTCAAAGCCACTTAGTAGGTTCTTTTCAGGAATTTGTGGTGCTGGGATTGAACCCAGGTCTTATGCATGCTGGGCAAGTGCTCTACCACTAGGCTCCACCCTCCCACCCCCAGCAGGCATTTGTTCTAGATAAAGACAAAGTGAAGGGAAAGGAAGAACCTTGAACAAGACCTTGAAAACCTTGAGCAGATACAGGGTGGTCTGGTTTCTTGGACTGTCAACTCCTAGGGCTCTTGTAAGGGAGCACACAGGGACAGACAATTCCTATTACAGGCGCTTTGAACTCACCAGCTAAGTGAGGGTGCCAAGGATCCAAAGAAGCATTTGTCTGGTGTGTAGATGGCAGGTTTCCTTCAGAGGATTTCTCAGTGATGCCTGGAGTCAAGTTCCTGGTGATCCCAGAGCAAGCTGTTTCTCTGAGGCCCCCTAAACATCAGCCATGACATTCTCATACAACTCTCTGAAGTCACAGTGGAAGGGTTTTAAATCATCTGATTGCCCTATTTTGTTTTTGTTTTAAAGCTTATTCTATATTTTAAAAATAATTACAGAAAAATTTAAAGATGTAAATGTGTTATAAAGAAATGGGCTTTTAGCTGGGGATAGCAGTACACTTATTTGTAATCTCAGCACTCTGGAGACTGAGGCAGGCTTCAAGGTTAAGTTCAAGATTAGTTAGGACTAGACAGCAAGAAGCAAGACTCTGTCTAAAAAGCAGCTATGAGTTCCAGGTTTACATTGTAAGAAGATTCTTTAAAATTAAAAAAATTATGTATATGTGTGTATGTCTGCATGTGAGTTTGTGTACATGAGTGCAGTGCTAATAGAGGCCAGAAGAGGGGGTTGTATCCCCTGGAGCTGTTGCGAATCAATCCTCTGGAACAGCAGTACACGCTCTTAACTGCTGAGTCATCTCTCCAGCCCTTGTAAGAAGACTTTTTACACAATAAGTCAATAAGCAGTTAAAATTTTTATTTACTTAAATTTAAATTTATTATTTTATATGTATGAGTGTATTGCCTGCATGTAAGTGCACCCGTGTCGTGCAATGCCCAGGAGGTCAGAAGAAGGCGTTGGATTCCCTTGAACTGGAGTTAAGGACAGTTCTTAGCCCCAGTGTGGGTGCTGGGACCCAAACCTGGATCCTTTGCAAGAGTGGTCAGTGCTCTTAACTGCTGAGTCCTCTCCACTCCCCCCACCAATAAACATTTTTTGGGTTTTTATTTTGTCTTTTTTTTTACTTTGTTTTTTTGAGACAGGGTCTCCCTGTAGCCCCAGCTGGCCTGGAACTCACTATGTAGACCAGGCTGGGCTGGAGCTCATAGTGATTCACCTCCCTCTGCTGGGATTAAAGGCGTGCACCACCACACCTGGGTCAATAAACAGTTTTTACTCAACTAAAAAGGAAATCATTTTTTTAAAATTTTATTTATTATTTTTATTTGATGTGTACGAGTATATTGCCTGCATGTATGTAAGTGCACCCGTGTCGTGCAATGCCACAGAGGTCAGAAGAGGGCTTCGGATTCCCCTGGAACTGGAGTTAAGGATGGTTCGTAGCTGCCATGTGAGTGCTGGGAATTGAACCCGGGTCCTCTGCAAGAGCAGTCAGTGCTCTTAACCGCTGAGCCATCTCTCCAGCCCCTGGAAATATTTTTTAAAGAAACCAATCTTTTTATATTTTATATTGCATTTTAATGCACTTTCTGAAACTGCAGGTTCAGATTTGTCTTGGCATTGGAAGTCATGGCGCTTGGATGGCATCACTCTGAACCCAGGCTTGTCAGTGGGTAGTTTTTCTGCACAAAGGCCTCACCCCACAAAGCCCAGATCTCCTTGCCAGGGTCTCCTGACTTGGATTTCCTCTTACTGTTCCCTTTAAAAATTAAAAAAAAAATTATTTTTACTTATGTGTTTATGTCTGTGTGTCAGTGTGCACACATGCATGCAGGTACCTGTGGAACCCATAAAGGGTGTTGGAGCTGGAGTTACAGGAAGTTGTGAACTGCCCAGTATGGGTGCTGGAAACCAAATTTGGATCCTCTACAAGAGCAGTAAGTGCTCTGACAGCTGAACCAGTCAGTCCACTGTCCCCTTTTTTAATAATTTGCTATTGAGAAGAAAACAGCAGTGGCCATTTTTTGATGTGAAGACGATCTCATCTGTTTTCATTTCCTTTTCTTCAGTTCGTGTGTATCATTCTCTTCATGAGGCCTACAGGAATGAAAAGTATTTCTAGGCTGGTACTATGTTAGGTTTTTGGAGAATAAAAGGAAAGATAGAGGAGTAGGAGACAGGAAACCAGAGCAGACCTGCAACAGGCAAGGAATAGATCTTCCTTTATTCAAAGAAGATACAATGAGAGGTAGAGACTGACTGCGGGAACCAAACTTCTACAACTAGACAAAGAAACTGGGGGTTTTTATAAAAAAGTTGTGAAACACAGGTGCACTTTGTGGGGAGTTGAATTAGTTCCTGGGTTTGGTGTCCTAGAGGGTATTTTCTCAGACAGGTGAGGAGGTATCTATAGCATTAAAGGAGACAGGTGGTATCCACAAACAGTCTCTCAGTCCAGGGAGTGACCAGTTGATAAGGCTTGAGCAAGGCCAGGCTGCCAATTTAGGGCCAGTTAGACACTTTAAGGGATTTATGGCTTTCCATAATGACGCTTGTGGTGCTTCTGTAATTCACACATTCTATCACAGGATGGCTCAGCAAGTAAAGGAGCTTGCCACCAAGCCTGACAACTTCAGGATGCACATGGTGGAAGGAGAGAACTGGCTCTCAGAAGTTGTCCTCTAACCTCCACATGTGTGTACACACACACACACACACACACACACACACACACACACACACACAGAGACACACACACACAAGCAGTCTATGTAATCCCTATTTATGTGAGTAAAAGTACCACTTAGGGCCGGCTGCCATCTGAGGTAGAGCAGAGGCTGCGAGGTCTTGCAGGCACCTCCTAAATCTCCTTTTGTTCTCCTGCCCAAATCTAAACATACACTTTTGATAATAAACAATTGCTTTTTCACTTAGAGATAATTTGTATCTATAGAAATGTCTTCTGAAAAGCAAGTTTGTATCTGTTTAAACTAAACTTTTTCAATAAAGCACTATTTAGATATTTAAACAAAGAAGGAGAAAGAGAAAGGGAAAAAAGGAAGAGAGGGAAAAGGCAGAAAGAGGAAGGGAAGGAAGGGCTGTTGTTGCACCCTTTCCTGGCTTTCCTGGGAGTTCTTGGTGCTTGGCCAAATTGGAGAATCCCTCTGGGGGGCAAAAAGTCCTTCATGGTTGTTAGCAGTGCTCCATGGACAGAGATGCTTTTGTTTGTAAGCTCTGAAGTGCTCTCAGAGAAAGAGAAGATGCCAGTCTCCTCCTGGGTTCCTCTGTTAGTACCTCCTGTGAACACAGAATACCATATTAAGGTTGTAAAGTTAAAATGAGGGGATGTGGACATTCTGTCCTTAAATCCAATAAAATCTATTTAAAACAAGCTTGTCTTCCTCCGTCTATCCACCCGTCTCCTCCCGAAGTTTCTTTCCAGGCTGGGGTTTACATTGTAGTGGACAGGAAAGGCCCAAGACAATTTCCAAATAATCCAACCCCTTTATTCCAATCTCTTTCTTGTTCTTAGTTTTAGGTGTCAAAGCTCTTTAGAGTCTGGAAATTAAAGTTCTTAAGGGAAACAAACTTTCACTAAGATAACTGGCAACTTTCGAATAATTGCTGAATGCCTACTGTAAACTGAGAATGGACTAAGCATGTAGAAAAGCAAATTAAAAACAAAGCCCCATGTTGTTAAGAATCTTACAGACTGGGGGCTGGATAGATGGTTCAGTGGCTAAGAGCACTGGCTGCTCTTCCAGAGGACCCTGGTTTGATTCCCAGCACCCACGTGGTGGCTAACAACTCCAGTTCCAGGGGATCCGATGTCCTCTTCTGGCTTCTGTGAGCTCTACACGACATGGGTGCACTTACATACATGCAGACCAAACACTTACACATAAAATTAAAAAAAAAGAAAAGAATCTTACAGGTTGTGTGTGTGTAAAAATATATTAAACATTATTTAAAACAGCAAAATAAGCTGCTTAATGAGGTTCTATCAGAGTTGATGGTGAGGAATGATAGAGAGACTTAGGTGATGTAGGAGAAAAGGCTAGAAGAGGAAGGAGGTGGGCTCTGGGGACCCAATTTGCTTTTACTGTTGAGAAAGGCAGGGAAACTTGGACTGCACTGATGGGAACCTAATGGCCCACAGAGACAATCTGTGTTGTCCAAAAGACATTTTGTTAAAGACAATAAATAAACTGTGCTCATGCAGGGCCAGATGATGCATCCCTAAAGACACCTCAATCCAGGCTGTCAAGGACAGTGATTAGGCTGTGCTTACTTAGGGCTAAATGATGTAAAGTCTTGAGTTCCCAGCACTTCCCCTCTTTCTCCCAAACCTAGCCAGCACCCCTCATAAGTTCCACTTCAGCTTTGTCTGCTGAGCTTTTAACCTTGCTGTAAACTAGATCTTTGGGGGCAGTATCAGGAAGGGGAAGGAGACTTCTTAGCAACCTTTAGAAATGCGACCCGAGAACCACCAGATCCCACATATAACCATTCTACAGAAATCTAATTGTGACTCTCTCTTAAGGAAGCCCACACTTGTCCTCTCGGATCTCCATTTCTCTCTCTCTCTCTCTCTCTTTCAGCATCTTTCTTTAAATATATTATTTATTATTATTTAAATTTCATGCATTATTTTTATTTTATGTGTATGAGTGTTGGCCTGTGTATATGTGAGTGCACCTGTGCAATGCCTGAGGAAGTCAGAAGAGGGTGTTGGATCCCCTGGAGCTGGAGTTACAGGTGGTTGTTAGCCTCCGAATCCACCTTTGTTTCATTTTTGGCTGTGAAATTCATTTCTTCATCAAAGCAACGGGAATCCTGATTTTGCCCAGATGGTGGTGAGGTTAGGGGCTTGAGTGGAGGGTGTCCTGAGTAGAATTCCTCACAACTGCTGGCATGGTGTGGAGCTATGTTCTCAGCGGCGGTGACAGTGGGAGCATAAATAAACCTGGGCAATGCAGGGAAGGCTTTCCAGAAGACACAGCTTCTCTGGCAGGCGAGGCTGGTACAGTGTGAAGAATGGCTGGGGCAGAAGTGGCAGAGGGTGCCTGAGAAGACAGAATTCATGAGCTGTGTGGAGGAAGAGCTGCTGTAAGGTGGGGTGAGATGAGCTGGAGAAGAGAGATGTCAGAGATAAAGATCATGAAGGCCAAAGGCTGTGCACGCCATGGGAAGGAGGAAAGTTCATCTTATCTTGGAGGAACCTGGGAGGCACCAACATTTCCAGCAGGGAAGTGATACGGTTATATTTTTATGTTGGAAAAGCCATTGTGATGGAAGCAAATAGGAGGGCAGCAGAGAGGGAAGGAAGAGAGGACCAGAGAGGGCCGTTCCGTCAAGGTTTGGAGAGAGACGACGGGGTGGGAATAGAGGGAGGACAGGACAAAGAGGACAGGTCTAAGAAGCACACAGATTTGATGATGATTAGATACGGGGCATGAAAGAGAGAAGTTTCTGGCTCAGTCAGTGACTCTTACCAAGATAAAGAAGACAGAAAGATGAGGGCTGGAGAGATGACTCAGTGGTTAAGAGCCCTGGCTGTTCTTGCAGGGACCTGGGTTTGATTCCCAGCACCCACATAGCATCTGAGAGCCATCTGTAATTCCAGATCCAGGGCATTAAACATCTTCTTAGGACTTCCCGGGCACAGTACACACATGGCACGCTAACATACACACAAGCAAAACACTCATATACATAAAATATAAATAAATAAATCTTAAAAAAATTAAGACAGAAGGAGGAACAGATTCTACTTCGTTTTGGGGGAGCTGGGGAGGAGGGAAGGTGAGTTTGGCCTTGAATGCTGGAGTCTGAGGAGCTCCTGAGACACAAGGTGGGAACTGTTGAGTAGGAAATGGTCCCACGGATCAGAGCTTAGAGGACCATTCTGAGCTAGAGATACTGGTTTGAGAGTTATGCTCGCAGTGGGTGTGTCAGGTCACTGTGAATAGAGGAAGTGAGTGTGGGAGAGAACTAGGAGTAAGGACAGAGCACGGTTGAAAAGAGGGACCCTGGAAGATCACCAGGCTGCGGGCATCCTAATAGCTCTCCCTAAACACCGCAGCTCTTATCTGCCAAGAACAAGGAAATTTTCTAAGACAATCAGAATATCATTTTGCACTCAAAGAACATCCACATTTCTTCATGAATATTACTCAAAATCTTGTCCATACTGAAATTCAACAAAATTGTCCTTTACAGGGGCTGGAGAGATGGCTCAGCAGTTAAGAGCACTGGTTGCTTTTGCAGAGGACCCAAATTTGGTTCCCAGCACTCACATGGTAGCTAACAACTGTTTGTAATTCCAATTTCAGGAGATCCAACACCCTCTTCTGACTGCTGTGGGCATTGCGCAACATGTGTGCACTTACATACATGCTGGCAATACACTCAAACACATAAGATAAAAATAATAAGTATTTAAAACATTGTTCTTTACAGATTATTTTTAAAAAATGGGGCTTCATAGTATGTCTGTTCCCTTTGGTGTCTTAACTCTTGGGCCAGATGCTATTCAGCTTTTCATGAAGACATGTTGGTCATGAAAAAAGTTTTTGTCCAAGATTATAATATAGGATTAACTGGGCCTGTTTCCCATTGGAGTTGGTGTGTGTTTTTTCCACCCTGCCCTGTGCTTTCCCAGCAGCTGAAGCACCTCTAGTCCCTCAGTGTTATCATGAGGTTCAGACCAAACCATCAGGCTGAGGACAATCATTCCGGTTGTAAAAGTAACAGCCATTTGAGGGTTAAGTCAGCCATCTGATAGAATGCAAACCTCAAGGCCAGAATGGCTGCATACAAGAATCTTTTGAAACTGTGCCTGTGACTAATGAGAAGTTAGCAGATTGACCTACCCCAACAAACCAGTACAAAGCAAGCACCTTTAATGGCAAGCAGTCTGGTAACCTCTTAGATCATCGCTGGCTTTCTTCTGCTTTTGAGCTGAAGTCTCAGTAAAGAAGCCCGTCTGTCTTGCTTGCAATACATGGCTCAATTTCATTTCTACTATGTCTGTGTCATAGATCCCATTTCCCTTTAGGGAAAGAGAAAAAGTATAAGGGCTGTTTCCTAATACCGGATTCACTTACAAGTGGCTTATGGAAGGTCTTGGGCATTGAGACCGGACATAGTTCGGCACAACTTTGGTTCTAACCCGCTGTGGAAGTCAAACACAGATGACTGTTCCTGAGTGGTGAGCTTTGTCCTGGCACCTTGTCCCTTTCCCTAGAGGTAACCCGAATTCAGATCTTTGTTCCGATTTGTGCTTATGTGGGTAGATATTTATTAGTATTAATTAATTTATTGGAGTGACCTTTGATTCTTAAATGATCTGAACCACAGGCAGGAAAAGGGAGGCCTCTGGGCCACAGACTCTGGGTGTGGAATTTGAACGCTTATGCTTTTCAGCTCAGCCTTGGGTGCTTTAATGTGGCCATCTGCAAGAGTGAATATGTTTCTGCTTATGGTACAGGGGTGGCGTGTGCTGACATTTTTCAGAGATACTATAAGGACTGACTGTTTGATGTTTTATTAGTAAAGGAAGAACTGGAAGCTTGTAAACCATAACTGTGACCTGAGTGTTGCTGGACTGCAATTGTGGAATAACTGGTTTCAGGAAGAAAAGTCCGAGTGGTACTGCTTAGAGGCTCTTGTGGGTGACACTCATATCAGAGAGTGCTTTGATTTTAAGACATTTTTGATAAAAGGGAATATATAAATGTGTACATATTTTAATATTTTATTTATTATTTATTTTATCTGTATGAATGCATTGCCTGCATGTATGTAAGTATACCCCTGTCATGCAATGCCCCTGGAGGTCAGAAGTGGGCATTGGATTCCCTGGAACTGGAGTTACAGATGGTTATTAGCGGCCATGTGGGTGCTGGGAACTGAACCTGGGTCCTCTTCAAGAGCAGCTAGTGCTCTTAACTGCCAAGTCATCTTTCCCCAGCCATATCCACCCCCTGCCCCCCTTCTAAGACAGGGTCTTACTATGCAGCTCTGGCTGGCCTAGAACTTGCCATGTAGACTAGTCTGGCTTCAAACTTGTGCTGAGATTATAGGCATGTTCCACCACACCTGACTTTCATATATGCTTGAAGCCTTCTGTACTTCTGAAATTCCCTTTAAAACGTAATAATGATGCCAGGCACTATCTTTAATTACAGCACTTGGGAGGCAGAGGCAGGTGGAGCTCTGTGAGTTCAAGGCCAGCCTGGTCTACATAGTAAGTTCCAGGCAAGCTTGGGAAACACCCAAACACACACAACTCTCCCAAATCCCAAAACAAAACAATAACAACAGAAGTAATAATGACCAATGATTAAGCTACCTGGGATTTATCTGTGCTTTTCAAAAAGCATTGTATTCATTTTGTTCTTTTTTTAATTTTAGAAATTATGGTTAAAATTTATGTGACATGAAACTTGCTGCTCTATCCCCCTTGATGCGTGCAGCAGAGTTAATGTGCACGCTGTCATGGAATCACCATGGTCAACTTCTCCTGAGTTGACTGACTTCTATAAAAATAAAGTGAATAGCATTTGGGAGGCAGAGGCAGGCAGATCTCTGTGAGTTCAAGGGCAGCCTGGTCTATATAGTAAATACTGAATTCCAGGACAGCTGGGGCTACAGGGAGACCATGTCTCAAAAAGAGCCCCCCCGCCAAAAAAGTGAAGATCTGTTTGTTGGGTTGGTACAATAATTTCCCCAGAGCAGAAAGCTGAGGGATCATATCTTCAAGCAGGCACAGGAATCAGAGAGAGAAATTGGAAATGGGTAAGGCTCATGCCCAGGCCCAGAGAAGAGTTTTTCCAGCAAGGCCACACCTCTTAAACCTCCCAAAACAGAGCCATCAACTGGGGCCAAGTATTCAAATACTTGGAGCCTGGGGGGGGGGCGGCATTCCTCATTCAAACTACAATGCCTCACTTCCTAGTTGAAATCAACTTACCTTTCCCATTGGGAGTCTCCTTTGTCCTATGTAATCTGAGAGACGCAGAGGGAGGAGGTGGTGGTGTTCAGTTAGAAAATTTAGCATTAGAATTCTGATGTTTTCCACCTTGTTCCCCCAAGATTTCCTCTTTGGCACCATATGAAAGAAAAATATCTTCTCCATAATGATTTGCTCAACACTTTCCCTAAGGACCTGCGTGTTCCAAATATGACTTAATCCTTACTGACCCAATTTTGTCAAAGTATGCTGGTGACAGATGTTAAAAATCTTACAGGGTGCAGCTGCAACAACATAAAGCATAACACCAAAGGCTCACATAAACAGAGAAGATGCCCGAGTCCTTCTTTAGTGGACTGGGTTGTTTTTCCCTTTGATATGAGGATAAAGGTTGACCCTGTATATTTGTGGAGGAAAGTTCCTATGAGGTTATCCAGTGGTTCTGCCAAAGAAGGAAATGGGTTTCCTTCTCAGTAATTAAAAAGGCCTTTGCAGGGCTGGAGAGATGGCTCAGAGGCCAAGAGCACTGGCTGCTCTTGCAGAGGACCTGGGTTCGAGTCCCAGCACTCACATGACAGCTAATAACCATCCATAACTCCAGTTCCAGGGGAATTTATTGCCTTCTTCTGACTCCTTGGGCATTGCAGACACAGGTGCACTTACTTACATGCAGGCAATACACTCATACACATAAAATAAAGATAATAAATACAATATTTTTAAAAGTGGTCTCTGCAAATGCATTCAAGGCCACGGGTCTTGTGGAGCACCTTAGAGAGGGCCAGGGAAGCCCACTGCTGGGCACCTGTCTGCTTAGTTAGCCATTCCCTACTTCCGACACCATGTTGGATAGGGCACCTCTTTCCCATGTCTAAGCTCCTTTTTGCAGTATGAGAAGAATTGGGAGGGGTGGAGAAGGGGACCTGGTTGCTCACCATTCAGATAGACTCACAAGAAATGCATAAGGAAGTCCTGGACTTACACTAGCAAAGAAAGTTTGGAGAGAAAGAACAAGAGATTGGTCAGTGAGTAAACTCGCTAAGCGCCAGTTTGTCCATCCAATTTTTTTCCTCCTTTTCTCTCACTTCTCTTTCAGCCTTTTTCTCTGTCTTATAAGTCATCCTCTGTGTGCCTTGGAATATCTGCTTCTTTCTGTTTTGTTTCTTTGTGCATATTGTGAGCTCCAACTGGGTATCATGTCTTATGCTAGATAAAGAATGTCTAAAGGCAAATAGGACACCGGGAAACATAATAGTAACAGTAGTAATTAACACGATTGCTAGTTGCATAGCATTTGCTGGACTCTACAGCAATAACTTTTAAACCATAATCACAGTATATCCTCACAATAGCTCCTTCCTTGTATGGTAGCACCACACATTTGACAGACAAGAAAACTGTGTTGTGGATCGTTATGTAGCTTGCAAGACGAAGAAGTTTCTGATGTATGAGTCCGTAGTCTTCATTGCTAACCTCTATTCTTCTTTAGCTGGTAACTTGAATTCTTTGAACTTCAGACTTCCATTGGAGTGCTTTATGTCAAACAAATCTAGGTTATCAATCTATTTCAGGTCTAGACAAGAATGTGCAGCTCCGAAATCTAATTGAAGTATGCATATGTGAGTATGTGTCTGAGAGAGACTGAGATAGTGACACAGACAGAGGTGAGAAGATGGAAAGGGCTAGACATACTGAGACATGTACAACCTTGAGTTGGGGGGGGAGGAGCCAGGATATAGGCAGGTAGGTGACTGATGTAAAAATTTGTGCTGCAGAGAGGTGGGGTCATAATGACCCTATCTTGTTCATCCCCTCTGCAAATCAAGTACCATTTTCAAAACACACAGAGCTTCATTGTTGGTGTGTTTGCTGACACGGGTCTGTGTGCTCAGGATGGCTTTCTCTTCCGTCAATGTACATCTGCCACATGGCTTACTTCGTCTCCTATGAGCCCAGAGCACTCTGGAAACACTTGTTATGGTAGTTACTAAATCTGCCTAACTAGGAGCCTGGGGATCCGCTCACCCCGGGAAGCTATGAGCTCGGTGCAGCTGGCAGTGTCTAGTTTGCTTTGTGCTCTTCTCAGGGGGCAGAGCCCCTGATGATGGGAGGTCAGGGACCCAGAGCTTCCTGCCCTTTGCTGCGTTTCAAAGCTTCTTTTCCTTTGCTAAATGGTTAACCAGGAGGGCCTGGCCAGCACAGCTTTGACATTTCCATCCCTCAGCAATCGACAGGACATAGGTGTAGATTAGGTACTGTTTGTGCTTTTGTGGTGTTGAAGGTGGAGCCAGGCCCTCATGAATGCCAGACAAATGTTCTAGCATTGTTACAGTAACCCTGGTCCCTGACAATTAGTTCTCTTGTTCTTAGATTCTTGTATTGTGTCACACAGATATTTGCAGGTTAGTTACTTTGAAGAGCTGCTGGCGAGGATAGAGGAAGTCTGAACCGCAAATGAGATCAGAAAAATTGTTACTGGATACAGTCACAGTCAGTCAACTTGGATTGTGATATGGGAGGCAGGTCACCTCAAGAGGTGTTTTTCAGCCTAACTGTGGCAAATCTTGTTCTGTTCATCCTATAGAATGTGGCAGATCTCAACTGTACACCTGGACTCTTAAAATGTTGAATTTTCTTTCTTTTTTTTCTTTTTGCAGTGCTGGGGATGGAACCCATAAGATGTTGAATCTTTAATGAGACAAAACTTTGAAGTCTGATAAACTAGTATCTAATTATTCATTAATATCGATTAGGATAAAGGAGATTGCGGCAAAGCCCTATGGGCTGATGTCTCAACATTTCCCACCTGCTTCTCATTTTTGGGCCAATGATTTCATCTAATTAATTATTAATTTGTTGTGGGGCTGGGAATTGAACTTGGGTCTGGTGCACGTTAGACCAGCACTCTACCACTGAGTTACCTCTCAATCCCTAACTTATGAAAAAGGGAAGACTTAAGATATTTGGACCAAAATATCCCAGAATACCAGGAGTTTAGGGCAGGTGGTAGGGAAATGCTTACTGAACAATCTGAGCTAAACATACTCCTGACAATAGGGTGCCACTTCAGGCATCTTGGGAGGTGGTGAGCCAGGCATTGAAATGAGTGGAAAAGCAAGTTTCTTAGGGCCCAAAGTTGAATTTTCTTTAGACCCCACAATTGTGTTGCTCCATAACTTTGTGTATCTGGATCCCAGGCTGATTCAGATTCTGGCCAGGGCTTTAATTCCTGGACCCACCGTGGACACTGGACAGGTGGTGACCCTGGGGCTCCGACTGCTAGCTGGTCTTCCAAGAGCCACACTCTGGTGTGGGCTTTCATGTGATCTGTCGTCCCTTATGATCACCAAGGAAACATTATGAGACTCTTCTGCCCTTGACTATGGAAAATTCCATATTGAGTTTGGGATTTGCTGAAAATGAGTTTTCCTCTCTAGTTTAAGCTCATTTTTTGGTAACGAATTCTAGAAATGATCCTGAGAGTGTCATGGTAAGCCCAGCTTTGGGTCTTCATTTAGCCGCAGTATAAATGATCACTTCCATGCCTTTATCCATGGTACTTGTGTTTTCTGTGAAAATACAAACCAGGAGCCACTGCTGTGTTCATGAGGACTGTGAGGAGGAGCCCAGCCAGGATGCTCTGGGTGGTGGCTCATCTGTTCATGGTGAGTGTGTGTGTGTGTGTGTGTGTGTATGTGTGTGCATGTACAGTCAACTGTTCCAACTAGTTTTTATTGCTATTTGGTATAGAAGTTAACAGAAAACTTTACAGAATTGTAGTTTTCCTGTCTCTGTTCCTTACTTGCTCTGTGTATACCACAGCTTATGTCAGTAACTTTCTCAAAGGACCAACTAAAGTTTAATTCTGTGGAAAGGATACACTGCCTTCAGTGAAGACCTTTTTCTCAAAGTGGAAAATCAAGTGTTTTTTTTTTTTGTCATTTGGTTGATAATGTGCATTTCCAATTAAATTCTCATAGCTTCTATAGGTATTGATATGATACAAGCCTCTTTCCTTCAAGTGCTGGGCTGACTGCTGTGTGTCCTGCCAGTCCCCAGGTGTACAGAGGTCCTGAGGTGCTGTAGGGCTTCTGCATGGTCAACACACTGGGTGCCACCTCTGCCAGGCTCAGGAACCTGGCTTTAGGGGGCAGTATGGGCAGCAGGCACACACACTGCGGTAAGAGCGAGCTCCTGACCACGTGGTACCTGGGGAGCTGGAAGCTGCTTTCTGCTGTTGGGTCCAGGATGCTCTGTGTCTAGGGCCACTGCGCTGAGCTCCAGTCTTTCGGGAAGCGGCTCCTTGAACTCTGCTGTGGTAGTGTTAGCACTTGGATGGTAGAAATAGTCTCTTACTTCTGGCGCCCAGGAGCAACTGCTCAACGGAGCCGTTGCCATTACTGTTGCCGAGGGGAGACTGAGAAGGGGCAGCTGTCAGGGGCTTCAGCTTCTGCTCCGGTGGCTTCACCCTCTCCACAGCAGAAGAGAGCTGCCTTTGGGGAACAGTTACAACGGCTGCTGCCTGGTGGCCCCGGGGCCTCCTGCACTGGGCTGTGAACTGTACGACTTCGGGTTACTGGGGCTAAAGTGCTGGAGTCAGACCCTAAAGTCTGGCGGGCTTTGCCTGGCCCTGAAGGGCCTTACCTTCTCTCGTGCCAGGGACTTGGGTGCAGGGAAGGCGGCCTTGGCCTTGGGCTTCTTCAGACTGGCCCAAAGTGGCACTTCCTTCCCCAGCAGGCAGGAGGGCAGCTGGTAGGCCGGCTCCTCAGCACAGACTTGCTCCTGCAGTTCTTCAGCTAGTCGGGGTCGTACTTGTGCTCCAGAGTCTGGTGCATCGTCAGAACTTCTGGGTGAAAGGCTTTGAAGGTACAAAAGGGGCAGGTGATGGTGGGGATGAGACTCTCGCTCAGACAGATGGTGGAACAAGCCTGCAGGGCTCTGAGGGACAGACTCAAAGACCTGTCCTGGCACTGGTCATCTTGGGTGCTGTCTCCTTGCTTTATAGGAAGGGCTGCTGGCCTGAGGCTGGACTGCTGGTCGTTTTCAACACGTCCAGACAAGCAGGGGCTCTTCCTTACTTTCTCGCCATCCTCGGTTGCATTTTTACCCAAATCCTGAGTTTCCCTGTGTGCTGGTGAGAGTATAGTAAGATAGAGGCTCTCCTTAGGTTGCTTGGCAAGGGGGTCGCTTTTGGCATCTTTGGAATCGTCAAAAAACCTCTTAAAATTTTTGGTCTCAATGCTGTTGGTTAGCAGAGCATCTTCCATCTCCTTATTTTTTAAAAAATATTTTATTTATTATTTTTATTTTATATGTATGAGTATTACCTGCATGTATGTGAGTGCACCTGTGTTGTGCAATGCCCCGGAGGTCAGAAGAGGGCTTCGGAGTCCTCTGGAACTGGAGTTAAGGGTGGTTTGTAGCCACCATGTGGGTGCTGGGAATTGGACCCAGGTCCTCTGCAAGAGCAGTCAGTGCTCTTAACTGCTGAGCCATTTCTCCCGCCCCCACCTCCTGGTTTTTACCTTCATTCTTGATTGGACAGGATGCTTGTCTTGGTGGTGTCTCTCTAAGTGATAGCTCAGAGGTGTCTTCTGGGCTGCCGCATAGACACAGAAGTCACTTATACAGCTTTTCACCTGCATGAATTCCGAGATGAATACTGAGGTAGGAACTGGAATGGAAAAAAAACTTCCCACAGTAACTACCCTCTGGAGGATGGAAGATGCTTTACCGTTCCTCCCTCGTCATTTTTATCGAATGGAGCCCTTCAGGGGGCCCATCTTCAGACCCGTCTTCGGAACCTATTTCTTGCTCCACGGCTGCACTGTCATCCCCTGTGGTGACTGACTCTGCGGAGCATGTCCTGGGCTGCCTCCCACCCACAGATGTGCTGGGCGACTTGGGCTTTCCATCCCAGAAGGCACTTCAGCATTGGCGTGTCTGGGCCTTTATGTCTTGCGAGAAGCTGGACAACTGTTTCTGTTTGCTTTGGTCTTTCTAGAACCTTCCTCCTTAGGCCCGCTCCAAATCTCTCCAAACCTCGCTGAACATGGATCGTCATTGTTCGTGCTCCCTTCTTGACCGGACTCTCTCACCACTTCTTGGGTTGATGGTGACCTTGCCTTCGGTAGCAGCTGCCACGCCTCAGGTGGTGAGTGGCTGGAGCTGAGGTATGGAGGGTCTGCTTGTGGTCTCGGCCTGGGATTTGGGTTTCAGGTTCAAAAACTGCAGCAGCTCTTCGCTCGGAGACGCCGGACCAGCTGGCTGGGCATCCCGGGGTGCGCTGCTGGCAGAGGAGGTGGTTTCTTTGTGCGTCCTGCTCTGCTCAATCAGGCTCTCCGGAGGGAGGAGGAAGCCACGGACCGTGCAGATCTTGCTGCGCGCGGCGGGACCACGTCGTTGACAGAGACGGCTCTCCAGGCCCTGCTGCAGCTGGCTCCTGGTGCCGTTGTGTGTCCGCATGCGGCTCTTCGGGAACGGCTCCTTGAATCTCCTCCCGCACGCGCTGCACCCATAGGTAAAGGAGTCCGTGTGCTTCTTCCCGGGGAGCTCGACGCTGAGAGCTACTCTGACCGTCCGCCCACACATCGTTTTCTTAGCCGTCCTTTTCCCGCGCTGGCTCTGCTCCCACCTGACTTTTATCAAGGGGACTGAGACATTCGGCTTGCTCACAGAGGGTGGGCCGTGCTGCATGAGCGCGTGCTGAGGGCTTCTGCATGGGTGAACGTCTGGTTGCAGTCCTAGGGCAGGAGGCCTTCCGTGGGGATGATGTTCTGGGCGGCCCGGCCCTTGATGGACACGGCATCGTTCACTTCACCCGGGTGCCTAGAGAGCAGCTGACGACTTCCGGCCCATCCATTTACAAGAGCAGGGATAGAGTTGGCATGTGTCCTGTCACTTTAGGGTCAGTTATAAAGGAAAATTCAAGCGTCTCTCCAGGAATTTCTGGAGCTGGAATAGGGCCACTTGTCAAGACTTGTCTCTCAAATCAACAACAGCCCTGGGCTTCAAAAATAGAACAGGTATTTGTCGTAAAGTTCGAAAGGAAGTGTGTATTCCTCTAACTTATCCTCCGACTTTCAGGAAAGCTCAGTGATGGAGAGGGCCCTTGGGTCTTTCTCTAACAGGCATCCAGGCTACCCAGGGCCTTGATTCAAATGTGAATCAGCATGAAAGTTCTAGTTCTCTCTGTCTTGGTTGGGTGAGTGGCTCAGTTGAGAAGAAGGTAGTCTCAGCAACGTGAGGACAAGGGATTTCCAGAATCTTCCCTCGAGGAAGTCAGATGAGAGCCTACTTGGCAATGCTGGATCTGATTGTGATTTTTTTTTTGTTTGTTTTGATTTTTGAGACAGGGTCTCCCTGTAGCCCCAGCTGGCCTGGAACCTGTTATGTAGACCAGGCTGATCTCCATCTCACTGAGATCTGCCTGTCTCTACTTCCCGAGTGCTCAAATTAAAGGGGAGGGCCACTACTACTGTGTGTTTTTAAGTTAAAAAAAAAAATGGGCGCTAGGAGCCAGGTGTGGTGGTGCATAACTTTAATCCCAGCACTTGGGAAGCAGAGGCAGGTGGATCTCTGTGAGTCTGAGGCTAGCCTGGTCTACATAGTGAGTTCCAGATCTGTTGGGGCTAAAGGGACACCTTGTCTCAAAAAGACCGAAAAAAAAAAAATTGGGTGCTGGAAAGATAGCTCAGTGGTTAAGAGCATTGGCTGCTCTTGCAGAGGAACTGGGGTTCAGTTCCCAGCACCC
This sequence comes from Nannospalax galili, assembly GCF_000622305.1. Lineage (NCBI taxonomy): Eukaryota > Metazoa > Chordata > Mammalia > Rodentia > Spalacidae > Nannospalax > Nannospalax galili. The sequence continues at coordinate 194,330 of NW_008327604.1, forward strand.
ACATGACTGCTGACAATCATCTGTAATTCCAGTTCCAGGGGATTCGACATCCTCTTCTGACCTTTGTGGGCATTGCATGCACAGGTATACACACAGGCAAAACACTCACATATATAAAATAAATCCAAAAAAACCACATATACTTGTTTGTGTGTGAGGATGTGGGGGGGACTCAGAGGAGGACTTAACCACAGTCGGTTCCTAGGCTGGAGCTCAGGCCATCATGCTTAGTGAAACGCACCTTCACCATCTCACCAGCCCCGATATTTTTTCACTTATAAGCCATCTATTGAGGTTAAACATACTACAGAGCTAGGTAAATTGACTGAGACAAAAAGCATCTCTAAATCTTGCTGATTTAAGCTCTGAATCCATACTTTGGTTCTCCAGGTTCCTTGAGCCCTCGGGGGTAAAAGGAACCAACCCTTCCCGAAGTCCTACTTCTGTACACACAAGGGGGAACACAAGGGGGACGGACCCGGGCGCCAGGCTCCCAGCACTCAGACCACAGCCATGCCACTTGTCCATGGCTTGACTGGGCAAGCCAGTTAGGTTCTCCAACCCTAGAGAAGCTCATCTGTGATAATTACACACACCTAGGGCACCACAGCAAGGTGCCTTTGAGCAACTGTAGGCAGGGCCTGGAGGAGTACCCCAAGACAGTGTTTTAGAAAAGGAGAGTCCTCCTCTACTTCCCTGCTTGGGGTTCAGCAGTATCCCACCTGCAGAAAGGTGGATGCCCAGTGGAAGAAGGGTACCCAAGGCCGTTCAGTAACTCATGATTTAGGGCAGTTCTCTTTAGGGCACTTGAATGAGGGCTTGCACATACACATAAAACAAAGATCCTGTGCCTGAGCAAAATAATAATTGTACTCTTATATTTTGGTGAACAGGAAATTGCACTGGGCGTGTGATTAATGATTTGGTTATGAGTGGGCCAGATGGAAATCCTGGAACTCTGGTTGATGACAGAACAGGGAGTCATAAAACACAGAGGACATTTTATTCGTGTTTTCCCGAATGCCTGCCCTGGAACATTGAACCCATAAGGCTCTCTGAGATAAAAAGAGTCCCAGGTCAAAAAGGGGTAGAAACAGCAGGGCTAAGAATGTAACTTTATTATATTGAAGCCTCTTCCCCCAGAACAAGAATTCTAGTAGTAACCAAACTTAGGAATTCAGCGTTTTTAAGCTCATTTGAATAGGTGGCTCCTATTAAAATCCAGGGAGCAAAGGGTGGGAAATGCAGTCTGGAACATTTGGGTGTGCTGTTAAGGTTGGTTAGGTTTGAGTTGCGAGTATATTTTCTTGGACAATTGTTAAGAGAGAAGTAGAACAGATGGAAATTATCTGGCAATGTGGGTAGTTTTTAATCTCTACTAAAATTTTTCCTCATTGTTGGGGCTGGAGAGATTGGCTCAGCGGTTAAGAACACTGGTTGTTCTTGCAGAAGACCCGGGTTTGAGTCCCAGCACCCACATGGCAGCTAACAACTGTTGTAACTCCAGTCCCAGGGGATCCGATGGCCTCTTCTGTCCTTTGAGGGCATTGTATGACATGGCATTGCTGCACTACATGCAGGCAATATACACATAAAATAAATATAATAAATAAAAAGTCCTCATCTCTTTTTTTTTCTTAAAACAGGGTCTTTCTATGTAGCCTAGGCTGTAATCTACCTTCTAATTGCTTGGATTATAAGCATGTGCCACTATGCCCTGCACCTGAACTTATTTTGTATTGTAAAATATTTCAAGTATACTGTAAAAGTTGAAAGATTATTACAATGAGCTATCATACTCTAATGTGCTTCAGAGTCAAGAATTGACCAGCTAGCCTTAACAGTCATTAACATTTTGCTTTGTTTCTCTATGTTTTGTTTTCTTTTGTTGCTGTTGAAACAATTGAAAGGTAAATATATTAAGATACGTAACTTCTTAGTATTCAGCACCCATCACTTAAGAATACAGATGTTTGTTTAAAGAACCATAATGCTACCGTATCTAAGAAAGTTAACTGTATTAGTTACTTTTCTGGTTATTGTGACCAAATAGCTGACAAGAAGCAACTTTAAGGGAGGAAAGATTTATTTTGGCTCATGGTTTTGGAGAAACAGTTCATCATAGTGGAGAATGCGCTGTGGCAGAGTGCCTGGAACGTGCTCACATGGGGCAGAGCGGGAAGCAGAGAGAATGGAACACCTGTGCTCAGCTGCCTTCCTTCCTTTTTCCGTTGTATTCTATTCTAGACCCCAGGCCAAGGGAGTGCTGCTCACATTCAGGATGGGACTTTCTTCCAGAGTTAATCTTCTCTGGAAAAACTCCAACACTCCCAAAGGTGTGTCTCCCTAATGCCCTAGGTGTTTCTTAAAAATATCTTATTTATTATTTTTAGTTTTTTTAATGTGTATGAGTGTATTGCCTGCATGTATGTAAGTGCACCAGTGCTGTGCAGTACCAAAGGAAGTCAGAAGAGGGCATAGGATCCTCTGGAACTGGAGTTACAGACAGTTGTTAGCCCCCGTGTGGGTGCTGGGAATTAAACTTCGGTCCTCTGCTAACTCTTAACCGCTGAGCCATCTCTCCAGCTCCCCTAGGTGTTTCTTAATTCAATCAAATTGACAGTTGACACTAGATATCATACCACCTAAGATTAAGTTAAAAAATTTAAATTTAAATTTCTCCAGTTGTCTTACAAAATATCTTTTTATTTGTTTGCTTTTGTTTGTGAGGCAAGGTCTCTGTAGTCCTGGCTGGCCTGGAACTCAACACAGTTCTTCCTGCCTCTGCATCCCCATGGTTAGGATTAAAGGCATGTGTCACCATGCCCAGCACAAAATATCTTTATCATTGTTTTTACACCTTAATGTATCCAATACATTATTTAACATAGAATTGCTCATCCCTGCTCCTCAGTGACCTTGGCTTTTTGAATCCAGGCTGGTCTTACAGAATGTCCCACATTCTAGCATTTTCTGTCTCCTCATGCATGATGTTAATTTGCTCCCTAACTCAGCCATTATTGACCCTGAAGCACATTAGAATTGCCTGTCTCATTGAATCAGCCTTACAAGGGAAGGGTAATAATTGGACCATTCTATCCCCACTGGAAGTTACTTGAATAAAACTTAAAGCATGGAAAAGAAAATATAAATCCAAGAGTTTTATTGTAATCCAATTAAGTTAGAATTACTTGGGAAGTAGACTCACACAGCTGTAATTCCAAGGTTCCCTAGGTGGTTCTAACATGAAGTCAGCGTTAACACAAAGGACAGCTCTCATGCTAAAGGGAGCAAGAGTTGCCCTGAACGACAAGTTCCATTGTGGAGGTGGTTACATGATTTTTATAGTCACAGAACAAAAGGCAGTCATAAATCAATGCATTTACCAAATACATTGATGAGGACAGAAGAGATGCGTAGGTTACAGCAGAGGGGGAAAGTCTCTATAGATTTCAGATGCTATCAGGTAATATTCTTGGCTTTGGGTTGGTGGACTGTATTGGTCTGCTAAGAATACATTTCAAAGGTTTTACCTCATATTCAAAAGAATGTTAGGTCAGATACCCAGGTGGGTAAATGGTTATTAAGGGTGCTAAAGATAGCCCAAGGTAATTTTGGCTCTTGATGTACAACTCTGTACACTAACAATGTTCTGATCAGTCAATCAGTCTGCAGAATCTTCAATATAGGTGGCTTTTCAGGGTGGCTGAGTTCTCAATATCTTTGTGTTTTGTTTTTGAGATGGGCTTACTATGTAGCTCAGGCTGGCTGCAAAGTTACCACCCTCTGCCTCCGCCTTCCCAGTGTTGGGAGTATACTCATGGTCCTTACACTTAGTTTGTTGTCGTGTGTGTGTGTGTGTGTGTGTGTGTGTGTGTGTGTGTGTGTATTTCTTTGTTTTGAGATAGGGTCTCCATGTAGCCCCAGTTGACCTGGAACTTGCTATGAAGTTCCTTGGTTGGCTTTGATCTCACAGAGATCCACCTGCCTTTGCTTCATGAGTGCTGGGATCAAAGGTATATTGCCACCAAACCTGGTACAAACTAACTTTTTTTTGTTTTGTTTTTTGAGGCAGGGACTCCCTGTAGCCCCAGCTGACCTGGAACTCAATATGTAGACCAGGCTGGCCTTGAAGTCACAGAGTTCTGCCTTCCTCTGCCTCCCAAATGCTGGGATTAAAGACATGAGCCACCACGTCTGGCAAAACTAACTTTTTTAAAAGTAAAATTTTTACATGGAAATATAATAAAAGCATAAAAACCAGTCCAGTTAAAGAAGTTTGACAAAGCAAACGTGTAGCTGGCTTTCAGGTGAAGAAACAGCATTTTTAGTCATCTCCAAAGCCCCGAGTCCTGGTCACACTCTTTCCCCACCACCCTGCCCTTAGGCTGGCCTTGCATTCCTGGGCTCCAGTGACCTTTGTGCCTTAGCCTCCCAGGTAGCTGGTGTCATAGGTGCATGCCACCATGTGCGGCTGCTGCTTCTAAACCCGTTGGGCAGTTAGCCCACATCGGAAGTTTGCGTGAACGGAGCTGCACTCTGTCTGGCTTCTTTGCTCGTCTTCAGGTCCCTGAGATTCATTTGTGTCGTGTGCAGTGATAGGCCTTTGTTTTTCATTGCTCTCGCTGCTTATTTAGCTGTTCTATGTAGGGGGCATGTAGGATGTTTTCAGGTTTAGACTATAATGTGCTCTTACGTGGTATGCAATATCAGTCGTGCTGCTGTGAACGTTCTAAAATTTGTCCCCAGTCAATGATTTTTGGGTGTGAGAGACACACACCCAAAGAATGGAGCTGCTTGTTGGCAGTGTGTTTATCCCCAAAGAATGGAGCTGCTTGTTGGCAGTGTGTTTATCTTCTGTACTCAGTTTCCCCTCTGTTCTCTTTTGACCTGAACCCCTGGTCTTTGCTTCTTTTACTTTCTGGCAGAAAGTGTCCTAGGCTCACCTCCTTCCATTTTGCTTTGTTTCCAAAATGCTTCCACTTTGTTTTGTTTTGTTTTCTGGGGGTGGGGGCAGGGTCTCCCTGTAGCCCAGCTGACCCGGAGCCACTATATAGACCAGGTTGGGGCCTCAATCTCACAAAGATCTACTTGCCTCTGCTTCTGGAGTGCTGGGATTAAAGGCGAGCACCACCAGGCCTAGCTCTTAGGATTCCATTTTTAAGGATACCTTAACAGACCAGTATGTCATAGCTCAGGGTGACAGAGTAGTGGCATCAGGGTGAGGATTATAGTCATCCGGGAAGAGGATAGAAAGGAACAGAGTGAACGAGAAAGGGCCCTGGTGACTGGGTGAAGGAATGACGTGTAAGAACCTGTTAAACACTCACTCAGAACATTGTGGTTGCTAGCCGGAAGAAGGTAGGGGCCTTGTTTGAGCTAGGACCAGAGTTTCCTCTTGGGCCAAGAGCAGCTCAAAGTTTCCTGCTTTGATCAACAGACAAGGTTTCTGAGGCCCTTGACTTACAGTTCCTGCCAGTGTTCTCGCTGGGACAGGCCACATACCTGATGATGCTGGCTGGCCTGGCTGCTGTTTGGGTAGAGTTTCCCTCAGCAGTGGGAGGAGGCAGGCCAGAAGCTAATGGCTTTGATGGCTTAGTGAGTAAAGGCCAAGTCACCTTACTCAACATGAATTATGATAGAGTTGCCAGATATGAGGCAATATAAGATTTTCTCCAGCTCCTCCTCCTTAATTCCCCTTTCACCTTCAGGAGGAAGCTTTGGCAAAATAGAGGAAAGCACAGAATATTAATAAATGTAACAATGCATTGAGCTTCTGTTAAGAGCCAGTGAGTGTAAGCAACAGAAATGTTTATTTACAAGGACACTCCTTTGTGGGACCAATAGGTTCCTCTGATGCTCAATAAGGTTCTGCCACTGCAGAAGAAGTTGGGACTTACGGGGAGGACAGAAGACACAGGCAAAGAGCACAGGGCTAGTGGAGGAGGAGAGGAGCAAGAGGAGGGGGAGACCTAGGGTACCTTGGTGACTGACGGGGCAAAGTTGCATTGTCTTGTAAACATTGCTTGTCTATAAACATTTATTAGCACATTTACCTCAGTAACTGACTGAATCACGTGCTCTCCTGAGATACAACCCACGGATGGAGAAGATCATAGTCCGGAAGAAAAGCACCGCAGCCCTCTAGGGGTTGAAATCTGGTTCGTGTGCTCTGTTTAGAATGGATTTGGCTGATTGTCCTACAGAGTGGGGCCACCCACGGCATGCTCTTAAGAAGCTGATGGTCAGGTTCCAAATCCCCGCTATGCATTTCAGAGTGTGTAAAATTGGATCAGTAACATAGCTTCTCTGAACCTCAGTTTCTTCATCTGTAAACTGGAGCTAGTGATATCCAAAGCTCACAGGTGCTTGTGAGTGTCTAACAAGGTGGCAGAGGCAAAGGTGGTCATTGAATGATTCTTATGGTTGATATGGATTTTTGAGCTGCCTTTCTGTGCAGTCATGATAATTGACAGTCCAGTAGACTTGCTTGGAAAATCCTCATCTTGCATCCCAGACCATTCTACATTAGAAGCTAGATCAGATAAATTAGGTTACATCTCTGGCGTGGGGCCCTGGCCAGAAAGTATTTTCAGTTCTTTAGGTGATTGCAAGGTACTCCTTTATAATCCCTGCCATCACTAACTCAGCAGAGATCTCAGTCCAGAGGCTGTGCTGGAGAGACAAATGTGTTAACTACATGTGTAATTCTGCCCTTACAGAATTAATGGGACCATGTGGTTCATGCTATGAGGTGCTAGTCATAAATAACGATGTGGTAATCACTGCTAGGCCAGATAAGATGTTGTGAAATAGGGAATGAGGGAATTCGGTGGAGGCTCAGGAGTCTAAGAGTGTAACTGGGTATTTCAGGTCCATCAGGAATTGTTGTGAAGTCACAATTTATCCAAAGAGTTAAAGCACGGGAACTATGTAGGGCAGTTAAGTGTCCCAAGAAGACTCTCGCGGTGATTGAAAGGCTGAGGAAAGCAGTCAGGTGAAGCAGTGAGTAGGGACCACAGTCAAGGTGAGTGAAGCAGGAGTCAGGGAGAGAGGAAAGGTGCAGGAGGGTAAAGTTTAGACAGGATTTGCCACCGTCACTAAAGTGAGATGCTTTATCTTCCAAGTTTCCACAGTTTATTCATCATCAATGCAGCTATTATTTATCAGGTGATTATACCAAATACTTCCTCGAGGCTGGCATCCTGCCTCCTCCTGGGGACAGCCCCTCAGAGAAGTGTTCTGGTCCACCACACGAGAGCTGCTTCGTTGCCTGAGTTCAAGAGTGAATTTGGTATCTCCCTCTGCTTAGCTGTGTCTTTCCCAGCAGGTGGGGGTCAGTGAGTGATGCTGTATTAGTCCGGGTCATGGCAAGAAACGAAAGCCAAAGGGACCAGATATTTAGATCATGTAGCCACCACCTTCTTTCCTTAGTGGGTACTCCATACAAAAAGGTAAATTATAATCAGGAGATGGCTTGGTAAGCAAGTGAAAACAAGAGTATCCAGTTATATGAGTCCCATAAGTAACGACATCAGATAAGCACCTTCACTGTAGTGACAAAACTGGTCGCCCAGACTGGTCTAGTCACTGGGCCGAGGTCCTTTTCCTTGAGCCTAGCATGGGTAGGCACTGCTAACTTTGACTCTGATTTCTTGTTCATGCAAATTAGTATATTCAACCGGAAGTATAGCCTTGTTCTAAAGCCTGAGCCATCCTGTCGCTTTCTGGGTCAGAATTTCTGTTTTGGTTCCTGATGTGTTGATTCAAGCTTTTTATTCTCAGAAGACAGCCTTGTTTCAAATTTCTAGAGGATTTATTTCAAGAAAAACATTTATTATTTATTATTTTTATGTGTATGAGTTTTTTGCCTGCCTATATGTAAGTGTACCATGTGCCTGGAGCCCACAGAAGCCAGAACAGGATATTGGATCCCCTGGAACTGGAGTTACAGACAGTTGTTAGCCACCATGTGGGTGCTGGGAACCAAACCTGGGTCCTCTAC
>NW_008327604.1:203482-209804 GCF_000622305.1 Nannospalax galili
TTGAGCCCAGACAATTGGGTCCAGCTTGGTCAACATAGTGAGACTCTGATTAAAAAAAAATGCAAAGACTTAAATACTATGTACTTGAAAAATATAAAAGTAGACATATTCCCAAAGCAATAACTTAGTTCTTATGATATCATAAAAGCATAGTAGTTGTCTTGGTATGTATGTTTCCCATTGCTGAGACTGGGTAATTTATTAAAAAAAGTATTTTTCCAGTGAAGACCAGAATTACAAGATCATCCTTGAGTGGCTGGTCAGGGCTTTCCTGGTGCATCCTCATATGGCAGAGCTGGAAGGGCAGAAAGGGACGCACTCTTCTCTCAACCCCTTTTCCAATGGTAATAATCTACTCAGGAGGACAGATCCCTCATGATCTGAGCATCATCTTAAAGATCTTGACCCAACTCTGTGCCCTGGGGACTATGCTCCCAACATAAGACTTCTGTGCACATTCAGATCACAGCAGTAATCGTGATAAACTTTGAAGACCCGAAGTGTTCTTCCACCCCTGCCGCAGACACATGAGGCATTTGCAAAGCCTTAAGCTCACAGGCCTTGAAGTTTGTTGGCCTTTCTACTCAGAGGCAGCTGGTAACAATGAAGGGGAAACGAATTTGTCTGTTTCAAGAAGTCTCTTCAAGTTGATCTATCAAAGACTGTGACTCTCTTCTGATAGTTTCTCTTATTTTCCTGGTGACACTGTCTGTTTTGCATTCCTTGACTCCCACATTTCACTTCCCACGGAGGCCAGGTTCCATCTGTGGCGATCGTGATATTGAGCTTTTCTTTGCCCACTACGGAGCTTCCACTGGACTTTCAACTCTTGCTTCTAACTTAACCTGTCCCTTCAAATTAATGGGACTTGGCTCTTATCTTTCCAGCATTCATGTGAAGCCTGGGAACTCCTTACTCAAATTCATTGCTCTCCTCAGTTCCTGTTTCTATTCATACGGTCACAGTATCCATTTGGAGGAGAATCCTTAACTCCACTGACTCTCATTGATTCTCTTTGTTGATGATTCTGTACCTTGCCCTGTGCTACCCAACTTCCTCTGTCTGGGGTCAGAGACTATGGTGTCTACTATAACAAGTGAGAATCTTACTGTATGCAAGATGACTTCTTTTTAAATGAAAAAGAATTTTATTGCAAGTGTATGCGTGTTTTGTCTGCATGTATGTAAGTACTCCTTGTGCATACAGTGCCTGTGAAAACCAGAAGAGAGAGTCAGATTGCCTGGAACTGGAATTCCCGGCATTTGTTAGCCACCATGTGGGTGCTGGGAACCAAACCTGGGTCCTCTACAAGAGCAGTCAGTGCTGTGAACCACGGAGCCATCTCTCCAGCCCCCGGAAGATATATTCTTTTTAAAATTAAATCCATTTGCTTAAATTTTAAAAATTTTATTTATGTGTATAAGTGTATTGCTTGAATGTGTGTAAGTGCACCCATGCTGTGCAATGCCTGCAGAGGTCAGAAGAGGGCATTAGATTTCCCTGAAACTGGAGTTACAGATTTGACACAACTTCTAACCCAGGGCAGTAGTGTAAACATGAATAACTGACCAATCAGAGTGGATATGCATCAGAAATAACTGTTATAGCAATAACATCTGTCACAGGTGAAGATGTGGGTCTAGATGGCAGACACTGACGTTTCTAGGTTCTTGTGCCTTTTTACAATCAATCTTACAGAGACACTGGATAGTTACAGGAAAGGGAGTTTATTAAGGGAGAGGTGCAGAGGGTGTAGAGGTGTGCTAGGAGTTGCCTGTGGCCTGAATCCAAGAAGGTAAGAAGGGAGAAAGCAGGAAGTTCAGTCCTTAGGCAATGGCGTTTTATGGGTCCTTAACATAGTACTTACCTCTCCCACGTCTCTCCCTCCGTCTCTCCGTCTCTCCGTAAAGCTCTTTTCAGAGCTTGGTCCTTCCGGTGAATGGAGCCCACGGACCCCTTTCATATGTTAATTTCAGGAACTTCATCCTCCACTAATCCTTATTCTCTTGCCTCAGTACCAGCTCCTACCAGATAAATGTCAGCCCTCCCAGATGCCACCCTTCCCAGATGTTGACGTGGATAAAATAGTGTCACTGTGGCTAACTCAGAGAGACACATATCAACACAAGTTTTGTGAGATTGCTCATGTGTGTGAGGGCACCTCATGTGTGTGTGTGTGTGTGTCTGTGTAGAGTATGTATGCGTGTATGCAGTGTGTGTGTGTGTATGTGTGTGAAGGCCAAAGGTTGACATTGGGTGTGTTTCTCAGCTGCCCTCTACCTTATCTTTTGAGACAGGATCTCTCACTGAAGCTGACCGGCTAGACAGGTGGTCAGTGAGTTCTGGGATCTGCTTGTGTCCACTCCTTCAATGCTAGGGTTACGGATACATGTGACCATGCTTAGCTTTTTATGTAGGTTCTGGGCATCCGAACTCAGGTCTTCGTGCTTGTATCGCAGTCGCTTTATTAACTGAACCACTTACCCAGTTCTCTCTTATTTCCTTTTCTCTGTATTATAACAGCTTTAGCTGCTGGTGTATATACATATTCCTTTGGTTTGCAACATAGCCATGTTTCATCAAATTGAAACAGCTGCCGATTATAACATGGGTCTTTATGTTTCACTAAGAAAGAAAAATATTTCAATTAACTTATGATATACCAGCAATTATATGACAACTCCAATTTTGAATTTGTTAAAATGAAAAGTACTTATATTTTAGATTAGATGAAAAATGCTACATTGTGTCTCAGAATAATGGTACCCACCCTTTTGCATGCGCAGACTTTTAAATTCATTTCCTGGTTCAAAAATCCTTATCATGAGCTGAGCTATAAAAATCACTCAAAGGTACAGAAATCAAGTCATGCATGATCTCATATATGCAATCAAAAAAGTTGATCTCATAAAAGTTGAGGGTAGAATGATGGTTAGCAAAGGCTGGGGATGTAGGGGAGGAAGATGGGTCGGGAGGTGGGTTAGTAGGTACGAAGTTGAGGGTAGATAGGAACAAGTGATTCTGGTGTGCTTTTGCATGGTAGGGGCACTATAGGTAACAATAATGCACTGCCCAGTTCACGAAGGGGGAAGAAAGGATTTTTGCCATAAGAGAAAGATTCATGCTAGAGGAGACAGATATGTTCAACTTGATCAGAACACTACACAATATATATGTGCCTTAAAACATCACATGACACTAATCAATATATATGATACTTATGTTTGTATGTGTCAACTAAAAACACATTTAATTAAAAAAATCCTTATGATGGGCAGAAGGAAGGACAGAGAACAATGCTTAGGAATGTCTGAACTTTTCTGGAAAATTACCATATGTTAAACCGCTCCTTTAAGGGAAATTTCCAATATATACAGATGAACCTGCTTAAATCTTTTTTTCTCAGAACTTGGTATCTGGGATAGGAATATAAGCCATTCCTATTGGGAAGAATTAGGAAAAGTGACTAAAAATTGGGACCAGGAGAGGGAAGTCCACATCAGAGCAGGATCAGTAGTGTCCAGCAACTAAGCCCTAGGGCTGGGTACATTTCACTTTGATTTGCACAATTTCATTATTCCTTACAAGCGCTCTGAGCAACGAGCTGCTCTTGTCCTCCTCATACATACCAGGAAATTGTAAGGCTAAGCAACACACCTCCTGTCAAATGGCTAAACAGTGATTCCAGGGCAGTTACTTTGGCCCTTCAGCTGGGTCCAATTTACTTGTTGACTCATAAATTAGAAAGTTTGTGGTAAAATATACATAATGAAAATTTACCATCCTGACCACTTATTTGTAAGTGTATAGCTCAGTTCACATGATTTAATAACAAATCTCTAAAATGCTTTATTTTTCAAAAAGGAAGCTGTCCTTGAAGACCCCTCTCCCCTTCCAGAGCCCCTGGGAACCACCACACCGTATTGTCTCTGAATTAGACTACTCTAGGTTGCTATGTGAGTGCGATCATATAGTTGTGCCTTTCTGTGGCTGGTTTACTGTGCTTAGAATAATATTTTCAACGTTCCTAAGTAGCATGTGACAGAAGTTTTAATTTTACAGGCTATTTTTTCCTTGTAATTCCTGTTACTTTATTTGATTATTGAGAAATGATCAAATATATACCTATATACCTATTACTAAGGTATACCATATACCTATTACTAAGCCATGTTATAGTTGTACTTGAATAAATAAACTGTCTGACTCTTAGCATTTAAGGCCAAGAGTGGACCTGAACTCTGAGAACAGCCTGTTCCTTCAGCTGTCTCGAAACTGCTCTTGAGCCAGGCTTCACTCATACTTTTATTGATGCAATCTTTCCAGCAACAATTTGGGAAGTAGAAGCTAAGATCCACCCTTACCTTATCAGAGAATCCTGCCTTTTATCCCTAGATCTAAAATGTCTCACATGGGCTGGAGAGATTGTTCAAAGGTTAAGAGCACTGGCTGCTCTTGCAGAGGACTTGGGTTTGATTCCCAGCACCCACCAGTACCCATATGGTGGCTAAAAACTGTGTATAATCATAAGCTGTCTTCTGACCTTTGTGGCTGCACGCAGGCAGTACACTTATACACATAAAGTAATAATAAATAAAATCTTTAAAATATCTTATACACACACAATATCAAGCAGACTTCTCAATTATTCTCACTGTTTTCAGTGAGAATACCAATTTATCAGAAGCGTTTTAGTGCAAGGTTCAGTAAAAGTTACTAGTCCAAATTCTGTCCCTATTGTAAGTCATTCTTCCAGATTATCTTCCAGATATTTCTATTCCCCTTCCCCATAATATTGTATTCTTTATCTTTTGTGTTTATTCCCCTTTTCTTTAATACTTAAGAATAAATATTGTACAATATTGTGACTATAGATAATAACAAAGTATTATATTGTTTGTTGTTTAAAGATTTGTTTTTATTTCTGCTTTTCTGTGTGAGTGTATGCCAAGTGTGCGTCACTCCCATAGAGGTCAGAAGAGGCATCAAATTCTCTGGAGCTGAAGTTATAGGTGGTTTGAGTCACCTGATGTGGGTGCTGGGGTATTCCTTCACAAGAACAGTATGAGCTTTTAACCACAGAGCCTTCTCTCCAGCCCCCGTCCCCCTTTTTTTGGTCTTTTGGGACTGAATCTTCCTGTAGCCCCAGCTGGCCTAGAACTCACTGTGTGAACCAGGCTGGCCTTGACGCAGTTCACCTGCCTCTGCCTCCCGAGTGCTGGGATTAAAGGCGTGTGCCACCATACCCGGCTCTCTTCTGGTTTATTTCACCAAATGTAATGTCTTCCAGCTATAGTCATTTTGATGAAAATGTCAGGATTTCATTCTTCTTTAAGTGAGATATATTCCTTGTGTAATATTCCGTGGTGGTGCACAACATTAATCCTAGCACTCAGGAGGCAGAGGCAGGCGGATCTCTGTGAGTTCAAGGCCAGCCTGGTCTACATAGTGAGTTCCAGGTCAGCTGGGGCTATAGGGACCATGTCTCAAAAAGATTAAAAAAAAAAAAAAAAGATTCCTGTGTTTACATACCACATTTCCTTTACACCTTTGCGGGGGTCTCTCCCTCTCTTCACGGGTCGTTGGCCACCGGCCCACGAGGGCAGGGGGAGCAGAAGCGGCGAACGGAGTCAGAATGGCCAGTGAGCACTGACGGGAGCACTGACGGAAGAAAGCCCTTCCGGGGAGGCTGGTCCCAGGCGCAGTGAAACAGCAGTGATACAGCTCCAGACACAGTAAAACAGCTCCGTTTATTCAGTGGGAGAACTAGAGAAATTATAATGTGGAGGCAGCAGCCAAAGCCTCAGCTGATAGGTGCTCATAGTATGCTTTATTTACGTGTGGCAGTAGGCTCCTATCGTCCGACTATTGGGCAATGCCTGATTATCACATAGAAAAAACCTGGGGGTAGTTTTTACTCCAGGTAACTATGCCAAAGGTCATGTTCCAAATAAGGTCAGGCATCTGTGCTTGGTGGCACTTTCCAGGTAAGCCAGGAAGAGAGCAGGAGGCCCCCTGCTGAAAAGGGGAGTCGTTCCATTTGGCGCTGAGCCCCTTAGGGCTATCCGGACATGGAGAACTACAACCCTAACAGCAGAGTTTCCCAACACACCTTCCTCTGTTGGTCAGCACCTCAGTATCTTAGCTCTTGTGATGTGTCACATGATCATTGTTAGGGTTCCAAACAGCAGCAGTTTCCCCCTCCCCAACAGGGACCTCACCTTGACCTTTGGAGTCAAGGGAAACAAACTCTGCTGAGAAGCAGCCTGCCTTTCCTCTGACCTCCAAAGATAAGCAGATTCTACCTGATAACCAGAGATTT
>NW_008327604.1:209982-221869 GCF_000622305.1 Nannospalax galili
CTTTCCTTTCCCTGCCCTTCCCTGCCTTCCCTGCCTTCCCTGTCTTTCCCGGACATCTTTCCCTGACATCTTTCCCTTCCCCGAGGGAAAGGTGCCCCGAGCGAAATAAAGCTGTATCCCGCTGAGAATTCCATCTGTTCCTCAGTGCCTCATCCATCCGCTCGTGCTCTCCACCACACGCTTGCTCTCTCCCGCTCTCTACCTATCAATCATGTGTATGCAGGTGTCTCTTTGGCATGCTGATTTTATTTCTTAAAAACAATTATTTATTTATTTATTTATTTATTTATTTATTTATTTAAAATATTTTTATGTGTATGAGTGTTTTGCCTGCATGTGTGTAAGTGCACCCGTGTGTGTAGTGCCCACAGAGGCCTGAAGAAGGCGTCAGATCCCCTGGAACTGGTGTGATGGATGGTTGTCCTTGGAATTTCTTAGCTTTCTTCTCTTTGACCAATTATGAAATATGAGAGAAAGCATCTCTTTCCCATATACCTAGCAAATCTCACCTGCCCCTACCCAAAGGGAATTATTGTAGTCAAGATAGCTGCCTGGGACAAAGGGGCAAGTGCCTGGGACGCTTGGCAGCCTGTGGGCTGAGAGTAAACAGTTTCTTGAGGGAAAGCTGGAGAACTGTTATGAAAACTTGGGGCTGTTTAGAGGCAAAAGCCAACACCTAAACATGTCTTCTTCATAGTTTAGATGGCTGTGGGTAAAAGAACTTTTCTCAGAAATGAATATTGACTATGACCAAGGCTTTGGGAATAGTTAGGGTCCCAGAATTTTGGAGATACATTATCCAGAAAAAAGAATTAGACCTGCAACCAGGCAATGCCAGGTAGAATTTGTTATTTTAGCCTTTGAAATAATTCCCTGTATAGCATTTATTTGGTTATCCGCCTATTCTTTACTGGTTGCTTGTTGAGTGCCAAGCTGGGAGACACTAGAAATAGAGGCATGAACAGCAGAAAGCTGAGTTCCAGGATGGCTCTGAAGCAGGCCGGCTCACCATCTGGGACTAGTTTGAGTTACACATGATAAAAGGCACAAATTTAGGCCCAGCTTGAAAAGCTTGTGTTAGATTTAGGAGGGCAGAAAAAGGAAGGAGTTTAGAGTTTAGAAATAAGAGTCAGAGCCAGACCTGTAGTAGGCAAGGAGTGTGCTCCTTTATTAAAAGAACACAACAGAGGGCCAAGGCCTTGCAGGAATCTGCACTGAAGGAAAGGGCGGTTTGGACTTAGAAGGAACTCTGTTGAACACAGCTGCAGGAATTTGCTCAGTGCCAGGGTCTGGTGTCCTTGAGGGTCTCTCTGGAGTTGTAGAAGAAAGAAGCTGTTTTCAGTTTGGATGGCTAGCTGAATGGTTGGTTAGCTGATAACCAGGGTGCAAGGTCTGCAGAAAGACATCTTGGCAACAGAAGTGGGTTGCCTGGCTCACTTCAGCTGTGAGATTCCACCAGGCCGGAGATAGGGGCGTGACTATTAACAGTGGGCGGGGGGGCGACACATTTGTCTCAGGAACTTCTGGTTTCTATCATTCTGAATTATGATCTCTGCGATTTTCTCATGTAGAACAAGCAGTGTTATTCTTATCTGGGATTCAGTAAATTGGTTACTACAGAATTCAGGATTCTCTTTTATGGATTCTTACTCTTGTTGGTAAAAGAATGTAAACATTTATCTATTATTCTTTATTTTTGTGCTTTGCCTGCATGTAGGCTTGTGCAGTGCCTGTGGAGGCCAGTAGTGCCTTCGGGATCCAGAAGAGGGGGGCAGATTCCCTGGAACTGGAGCCACAGATGACTGTTTGCTGCCATGTGGGTGCTGGGAGCAGAGCCCCAGTCCTCTTCAAGAGCATGATCCATCTCTTTAGATCTTAGTAAAAGAATTTAAAAGTAGACCCCTTTGGGTCTCAAGGAGATTTTCATTACTGTTTGGGAGAAATACCACAGGGCAAGTAAGCTGTAAGCATTGGCAGTTACCAGGAGGAGAAGGATGGGTAAGAGGAAAGAGAAGCTTGCCTTTTGGTTTAGGGCCCAAGAAAGCAGGCAGCTTTCTTGACTTCGGAGGTCCGCAAGCAGCTGCTGGTGGAAAAAGTCTCCGGCAGAAGAAGGAAAGCACCCAGAAGGTCATGGAAAGAGTTTATAGAGAAAGGGAAAGCACTCCTCAGAGTGGAAGGGAGCACGTGCTCCAAAGCCCTGGAGCACCGTCGCTGGACCCTTCACAGCACAGTTATACAGCACCTGCCTTTCCCAAGTTTCTAAGTCGTGGCTTTTCTTGTGCTTACTCTGTTAGAGGCACGAAGCCCAGGTGAGGAAGGGCTTCCAGTCTCTCTGCCCACTCTCTTCTTTTGTACGTTAATCTTGATGCTTCAGTCTCCAGTCCTTACTCTTCTGCCCAAACTCTAAATCGGTCATCCAGGCAGAGAAAGAGCTTCGGGAAGATTCTTTACCACCAGACTCGATTGATTGTCATTCATCACTACCAAAAGATTCTAATGGCTTGCACTAGCATATCTGCATCAGGGTAAAGTGAGAGCAGGGTTCATTTCCGGGAGGGAATTCTCAGCTTTTGTGCCAGCCCTGGTCTCAAGTTCACAGGGTCATTACCAGAAGGCTGGAGCCACCGCACCAAACCTGGAGCCCTTTCCCAGCCTCGGTGCATCGACCAGCTGACGCACAGGAAGAGATCGATTGTGCCTCTTTAGGAGTTCCCAGTTGTCCACAAGAAAACCTTTTTATGGTCTCAGACCCTAGAGATTAATGAGGTGGCTGGAAAGCCTTATGTTCTTTCTCGCACCTGTGGCCTCACCTTTACGACTGCCTTTTTCCTGGCAGTAGTTATCAAAGGACAAGGCGGTCCAGTTGCTAAAATGAGTTTACCTGAAAAGAAAGGTCAGTTCTAGTTTCAGTGTTATCAATTATCTATAATCTGTTGATTGGCAGTTAAGAGGGAGAAAACCTCCCAGAAAAGGGATTTAAATTATTTTTCTTCTCAAAAGGTTGCTTTTAGGAATAATGAGACCTTTGTTTTACCCCCCAATTCAATTGTGAGATTTATACCTAAGTTTATGGGATAAAGGCTTACTCTTAACCCAGTCCAAAATATCAATTTCAATAATGTTTTGTTTTGCTTGTTTTTCAAGATAGCGTCTTCCTGTAGCCCCAGCTGGCCTGGAACTCAGTATGTAGACCAGGCTGTCCTCGATCTCACAGAGATCCACCTGCCTCTGCCTCCCAGAGTACTGGGATTAAAAGTGAATCCCACTATGCCCAGCTCACAGTTGATTTTTAAATAAGAAATATATCTGACTCTTTGTTAAAAGTACACGAGCCGTGCGTGGTGGCACACCCCTGTAGTCCCAGCACTTGGGAGGACAGCTGGGGCTACAGGGAGACCCTGCTTCAAAAAGACAAAAAAAACAACAACAAAAAAAAGTACACATGAAATGCACTCATAGTATACTTTTCATAATTATTGTCACTTAAGATTATTAGTCTTGGGCCTGGGGAGATGGCTTAGGTGGTAAAGTGCTTGCTGCTCAAGCAAGATGACCTGAGTTTGGATCCCCTTGAAAGGATCCACTTAAAAGCCAGGTGAGCATCAGGCTGCCTGTAACCTCAGTGCTGTGGGGTGTTGGAGGCAGGTAGATCCTGGGTCCACTGACTAGTGCAGCTGAAACAGTGAGCTCCAGGCTCAGTAACTTCCTTTTTCAAAAAAATGAGGTGGAGAGTGATAGATATGTAGCAGAGAAGACGAGGCAAGACACTAGGAAGGTTCAGGAAGCAGGTTTTTCCATCATATCCTGTGTCAGAGGAAGATACCCAACGTTGACCTCTGGCCTCCATGTACAGGTTAGCACATTGCACACACTGATACACACACACACACACTGATACACACACACACACACACACACACAGTGGTGGGGGGGAGAGAGAGAGAGAGAGAGAGAGAGAGAGAGAGAGAGAGAGAGAGAGAGACTTGATACGTAGTCCAGGTTGGCCTCAAACTTGATCCCCCTGCTTCAGCCTCTTGAGTCTTGAGTGCTGGAGTTCTGGTGTTACTATTATGCCTGGATGCTTTGTTCTCTTGATGATATTTGTCGCTCTTTGCGATTATTGTGGTTTGCCTGTCTGGACCCACAGTGAATGAATGCGTGTGCTCATAAAGCCTTTTGATAGCTTGAGTTGCCTATGGGATTAAGCTCTCTGTCACAGCACCATGTGGTCCTGTCCTTGTCTCTGCCCCTCGTTTGTTCAGTGTTGGTTCTTGTTTCCTGGAACCACATTCAGTTCCCGTCACACCACGCCCCCTTCCGGTTCTCTTTCACATGCTTTTCCCCATTTCAGGCCAGAATTATAGATCCCTGGCCCTCTGGTCTAAGGACTGCTTTCTGTGTGCTCTGTGAGCCATCCAGGCTTCCCTCATCACAAGTTTTCTTGTTATTTATAATTGCTGATTTGTTTGCTTACAGTCTTCTATTACAGGTGAAATTCGGGACAGGGATATGCTCATTCTTGCCTGCTCATCAGAGCCTGAAAGGCAGCATAGCACTTAGGTATGTGTCAAACTAATGATGGAACGAGAAAGTACCCAAAAGTACCTTGGAGGAGACCCCCTTTTTGTTATGCGAGGGAAACACAATAATTGTCAATGTTACTTCCTCACTGCCCATGCCAGGATTTCTAAAGTGTGGGAGGGAGATTGCACAATACTCTCAGGAGGAAGAAAAAGTGCAACCTATTCTTTTTGGACTTAAAGGCTTTGTGATTTTATACTTTTCTGATTTATGAATATCATCAATTAGGCAAACCTAATTCATCTGGGCTGAGGTGAGGTGCAGCAGGCCAGATCCTTATCAGGGAAGATTTATGAGCTTTCTTCTCAGGCCCCTGAGGTAAGGAAGGGATTGTACATGAGCAGGCAGCTGGAGGCTGTGGGCATCTCTGCCTCTGTAACTGGGAGACTGTATAGCTAGGCTCTGCCTGCAGGAAAGGGGCTGGAGAAGATCATCAGACATGAGCCTTGGGGAGGAGACTTCTGCATCTTAATATGTTTTTGAAGAGTTTCATGTCTGCTCACAACTTTTTCCTCTCTCTTTTTCTTGCTCTCTTGCTCTCTCTTTCTCTGTTGCAAACATGTATATATGCATGTATGTGGGTGTGCACATGTGCAGGTGTGTGTGTGTGTGTGTTTATATGTGTGAAAGTGCAAGGTTGGCCCCAGGAGTATTTTCCAATTGCTCTCCACCTTATTCATTGGAACAGGGTTTCTCAGTTGAGCTCAGAGTGAGCCTGGCTAGGCAGCTTGCTCCAGGGATCCCTGTCTCTGCTTTTTAAAAGAATGATTTCTTTTTATTCTATTTGTGTTTGCCTGCATGTATATAAGTGTACCACATGAGTGCATTGCCCATAGAGGCCAGAAAAGGGCATTGGATCCCCTGGATCTAGAATTATGGACAGGTGTTGACCACCCTGTGGGTGCTGGGAAACGAACCCAGGTCCTCTGTAAGAGCAGCAAGTGCTCTTAACCACTGAGCCATTTGGCTAGTCCCTGTCTCTGTTTTCTAAGCTGTGAAATTACAAGCAGGCTGCCATACTTACCTGGAACGTTTATGGGTGCAAGGGATCTGAACTTTGGTCTCCAGCAAGTACTCTATCCATTGAGCATCTCTCCAGCCCCACAACCCCATAGTCAAAAATATTGTTGCACAAATGACCCCAAATGAAATTCTTTTGGGGGAGGGATCATGAATTCCATACAGCATCCTGGAGAGTCTCACGCTAAAGTGTTGGGTGTCTTTGGGCTGTGTCTGCTGTTGGGAGCTCAAAGGACGTGTTCTGGAATAATTGGGGACAATTTCCTCTGGGGTTTCCAAGATTAGGGAAGATTGTTGGGAAAAACGACCATCAGAATCCTTATAGATTATGGGTTAGATTGGCATAGGAGGGCTCTGTAGTACAGTCTTCTCTAGTCTTAAATTTACTAGAAAAGTACAGGGAATTCAAGCATTGTTTAAAATTTAATTTTCAGAAAGATTAAGGTAGGAAGCCTGTTGTTTGAACTCCATACTTACTTTCCTTTTAGTCAGGATTTGGATTTATGGAGCCTTGATTAATACCAGAAGATTGGGAACGGTGGAGATAAAGAGTTTTAGTTCACAATTTTTTTTTTTTTTTCCTATAGAGGGACTGAATGGCTGCAGCTAATTTAAGGACAGTCAAATTTCCATGGGTCTCCTGGACCAGACCTTTCGAATCACCAGAGGCATTGGTCAGTCATTTAGTTTTCACCAATAGGTGACCTTTTAGCGGAAGGGGATTATTTTGGGGTAGAGTGAGGGATTTTGAGGGGGATGAAGGGGAGCAGGTGGTTGGTGCTCTTTTCAAAGGAAGCCTTGTGGTTACCTGGATCAGGTTTTCAGTTCTCTCAACTGACTTAAAGTTCCTGACTTAAACTAAAACCCTAGAAACTCAAAGTACTGAGGCAGTCTTGGCCAACGCCTTTCTGCTTATTGAACATTCTCCTGACACATCTTTCTGTGTGAACGCACATTTAATAGCCTTTCATTCATAGACATGAAGTAAATCTGGGAAGAGTGCAACCTTTTCAGGACAAGAAGAGCAAGTTGTTTTAGAGCGAATGGAATTTCTTATCTTGGCCTTCCTCTCCCTCCTGCCTTGCAGTGTGATTTGTAGCTGTGGTGCTGGTTGTGGTGGGTGAGGCTAAGAAGAAATTTAAGAAGCCCTGATTGTGTATTGTGATCAGACCAACAAAGACAGGTCTGAGCTGAAGCCAGGGGCCCTCTTCTAGTTTGGGGGCTCCCTGTGGCTCTCTTCTGCCCCCTGGGGGAATAGTCTCATGCTGGCTCTTCAGGCTAACTAAGAGGACAGGATTGGGTGTAAGGAATGTACAGGAGGATTTCATTGGTTAGATTCACCTATGGAGAAAATCATAAGATTCATAGAAACTATGGAAAACTTTGTGCACTCCGACCTCTTCACCTGAGCTTTAATTCTTACAGTTGCTCCTTGTGGCTTGGCTTCAAGATTTCTTTTCCAATCAGTTGTTCTACTTAATATAATATCATCTCACCAATTCCTTTCTGAAATCTGGTCTCTCCTATTTTTTAGATCTGTAAGCTTGGATTTTCCATTTAAAGGCTTAATAAGGTTGGGTATGCTTATCCTTAGTGTGCCCAGATTCTCCAGAAAGGGGCAAAAATGTGCTGGTTAAGAATGAGGAGTCTAGGTTCGAGCCTTGGCTCAGCCACTGACAGTGAGGGCGATGCCTGCCTTGTGATGTCAGCCTGAGATGACATGATGTGAAGAAAGCACTTTGTGTGCTGCCTACAGCATAACCTAACATATGCTAGCTACTGTATTACTATTTATTTATTTATTTATTTATATTTTATTTATTTTTTGTCTTTTTGAGACAGGGTCTTTCTGTAGCCCCAGCTGTCCTGGAACTCAACTATGTAGATCAGGCTGGCCTTGAACTCATAGCTATCAGGTGTGTACCAGCATGCCCTGATATTATTATTATTATTATTAATTATTTTTTAAGTACTCACCAGTCATTTATTAAATAATTTGTTCTAGACTCTTACTTGAAATGGCTCCAAGTCCTCGAGCTTGCTGACTACGTTCTCCCTGATTTCATATACTATGAAAGTCTGCAGACATAGACATAGGAGCAGGAAGCAGTCTGGGACCCTGTTTTACCAGAAGTTAAAGAGAAGGGCTTTGGGCAGATTATGGATGTCCTACATAGAGCAAAATCTTCCCTGTTTTCAGTATATCCAGATGTTTCATGTATCTCAGTAAAGAACAACTACAACAAAAGACAAAAAGTTCGCACCCTGACATAAACGAGAAGAATCAAGGCTCTGGACTGGCGTGCCTCTCAGGTAGTGAAATACGAGTATTTCCTGTGGCGTTGGGCTTCCCCCTCCAAACCAATTTTATCTTTGATCTTTGCTATTTGTGTTTGGAGGCATGGCAGGAACTTTGTGAATGTAAGTCATGTGAGTAAAGTGCCGTTTCTTACCACCAATGGCCTGATGTAAACCTTGTAACAACTCTGATTGAATATTTTCCCTTTGAGTCTTTGTTATAGTAGTGCCTCTTATCCAAGAACTTGCTTTCTGTGACTTTAGTTTCTTATGGTCAGTGGTGGTCTGATAATACTAGATGGAAAATTCCAAAAGTAAAAACTTTGTAATTAAAAAAAATTATTTATTTTTAAATTTTATTTTATGCGTACGTGTGTATTACCTGCATGTAGGTAAGTGTACCCGTGTTGTGCAATGGCTGTGGAAGACAGAAGAGGCTGTTGGATCCTCTAGAACTGGAGTTACGGACAGCTGTAAGCTGCCACATGGGTGCTGGGATTCGAACCCAGATCTTCTGCAAGAACAGTGTTCTTAACTGCTGAGCCATCTCTCCAGCCCCGAAAACTTCGTAATTTTTAAATTGTGTAACACTCTGGGTAGCTGAGATCTTGTACTGTCCTTTGTTGTCCAGTCTGGGGTGCGGATCATTCTTTTCTCAGCATATCACATGCTGTATCAGCCATGTTATCAGATTGAATGTTGCAGCCTTTACCTTCAAGTAGCCCTTACGTAGCAGTCTAATGCTGTCACAATGCCATGCCACTGACTTCACACCATCTCATCAAGCAAATATTGAACCATCTCACAGAATCACAATGTCTTAGTTAGCTTTCAATTGCAGTGATAAAACACTCTGACCAAAACCAACTTAGGGGAGAGGTACACTTATATGCAGGCAAAAACACTCATACATATAAAAAATTAATAAATTCTTTAAGATAAAATTCCTTTATCATATCCTGACTGATGTGCTGTTCAATAAATATGAGAGAGAGAGAGAGAGAGAGAGAGAGAGAGAGAGAGAGAGAGAGAGAAACAGTTCCAAGAGAAATCAGAGCATCTCAGACAGATCAGGCTCACTCTTGGTTAAACTACTCAAAGAGTTAGTGTTTCCTTGATGCAGCACTGCCTCAGCTAACCTCTTACTATGCCTAATTTCTAAATTAGACTTCATCACAGGTACATGTGTATAGGAAAAAAATAGCATAGGATTTGGTACTGATATGGTTTGAATCTGAAATAGACCCACATTCTCATTTGTTTGAACACTTGGTCCCCAGGTGGAAGGCTCAGGTATTGGAGCCTGCCTGGTGGAATAACCCATCAGGGGTGGGCTTTGAAGAGTAGCCATGCTTCCATTCCAGCCTGTTTTCTCTGCTTCCTGCCTGCTGAGCCATGGGTAAGCAGCTGCCTCAGGCTACCACAGACCAAGCTGTTCTGCTCTGCCTTCACAACCACAATGAACTGTAGTCCTATGAGTCATGAGGCAAAATAAATCTCTCCTCCCTTAAGTTGCTTCTGTCAGGTATTTTTGTCACAACAACAAGAAAAATAACTAAAACAGACACTATCCAAGTTTTTAGGCACCCATTGGGAGTTTTAAGACATATCCTTCTTGGGGTACTATTGTATCTTTCTGAGGTGGGAGGGTGACTGATGGATGGGTAGTCTGCTGGAAGAGGAGGTCTGTCTTTAATTTGATTATCTTATTAATTTTTTAGTTAGCATACAAAATGATGGGCTTTATTATGACATTTTCATGCACATACACATTGCACTTTGCTCTTATTCACTGCTAGTCTTTCCAAAGTGTGATTCCTTTGCTTTCTTTGGAAGTGAACTTTCCTTTCATTTTTTTTTGTCTTTTTGAGACAGGGTCTCCCTGTAGCCCCAGTTGTCCTGGAACTCACTATGTAGACCAGGCTGGCCTTGAACTCACAGGGATCTGCCTGCCTCTGCCTCCCGAGTGCTGGGACTACAGGTGTGCGCCACCAGGCTAAGCTTCATTTTCTTTTTTTAAAAAATAATTTATTGAAAATTTCATACAGGGATTTAAGCATATAAGGTGTTTTGATCAAATCCATGCCCACTCCCTCCCCTCCAACTCCTGCCATATCTTCCGATCACCTTTTTCTGATAACTTCATGTATTCTTTCTTCTTCTTTGATTGATTTATTATTTTTTAATGGGGCTTTTGGCTACTCTAACATTCCCCCCATCTGAAGAGGTAACCCTAAAATCTTTTAAGGATTAGATACAAGCTCCCAAATACTTTAGACATTTTTGGCCTTTGGAATGGAGTATGTTGCTAAGAGGCCCAAGGACGTTTTGACTTTTAGCCAAGAAACTGGCTACTTTTCTTTGGGGTCTTTTTACATCCACTGCCTAGCCAATTCCTACCTCCTATTCTTATCACACCATCCCCTGAAGAGGTTATCCTGCTTTCGGATAGGGAATTGGGACACAGACTGCTCTGGCTTCTTCTGTGCTGAACAGGGGTGCAGGGTGAGGCAATTGGGGTACCTTTTCAGTGGGTCTATCTAAAAGACTCCCAAATTGTATAACTCTTGTCTCTAAGGGAAGAAGAAAGTCCTTGAATTATGAATAGATGTGAAGGAGAAGTAAAGGCAAGAGTAATTAGCATTACCAGTTCTAGACAGGGAACTAGAAAAAAGTCAGAACAGGGCAGTTTTCAAGTGTTCATATGAGACTCCATTGGAATCTCTATGAGAACTTCCAAAAGCATCCCTCTATTGGGTTCCTCCTCATTTTTCTTTTGTCTTCCAAGGCTGGACTCAAGAGTGATGGACTCAGGATTTGTTTTCAGGCACTTTGATAGCTGTTGGAGTGTCTAGAATCAGTGTCAGTTCCCTCTCAAAGGCTTCTAGATAGGGGGAGAACAAGCATCCTTGCAAACTGGAGAGGTAGCTACTCATTAACCAAAACTCCGTTTATCATAACACAGGAAGTTACCCTCCTTACTTACTGAGATGCACTTTAGTGTATCTCATGTCCTAACAATATGTCACATGGGTATTTTGGTTAGCTCACCACCTAGGCTATTATTCTTTTAACCATTCCTTCACCAACAACACCATCAGTCACAACGCCCCATGAGTGTTGCACTGGGAGGTAGCTTAATGCTCTGAGTTTGTGGACCAGGGTATATGCTGTCTGCAGTTTCATAGCTTAAACATATCCTGTTCACCTTTTCTTCACATGCTGAGGTAATACCATTTGTCCACCTGTTCCCTCTCATCCTGCTTCGGGTGTCTTCTGATAGATTACTCGGAACTGGCAAGCTTCTTCTTAGAATTTAATGCAGTGTTCACAGTAGGTGGTAGTGATTCCTGTTAAAAATTTGCCAGATTTGAGAATGCAGGTTCAAGTTACTAGAAAGAAGTAACATACAAGATCAAGATCAGAAGTTGTCTTATTATAATCTATAATACACATTTGTTCTAAAAGCCTTCATATTCTTAAGAGAAAGAAATTGTCATTGAAAAGAGTCTATTCCTGAAATGACCTTGACATCGCCGTAGTCATTGGATCAATTTGCGTACTTGACTTACTTAAATGAAATACACACATGGAGTGGAATGCTTTCCTTATACATGTATGTCATTCCTATGTATTTGAAAAGTTCAGAATTCAAAGCAGAGAACCCAAACCTGAAAATTTTCAGACTGAAACAAGTGATTTCTAATTTTAACGTAGCCTTAATATTCCCTATCTGATGTGTCTGATGCCCGGGACTCTGAACAGAGGCCAGCGAATCGGTAAGCCTTCCTGTGCCTTGGGCATCTGTAGCTCTGCTGAGTCTGGGGGTGATTTTTGTCAACGGTTCAGTTTAATTGCTTTTAGGTGAAGTTGTTAAATTTCTTAAGACTTCCAAGTTATTGCCAGTAATCAGAGCCAACATGATTGGATGTCTTTTCTTGAAATAACCTATTTGTTGGGAAGCTGTAGTGGACGTATTCTGGCTTTC
>NW_008327604.1:222513-223646 GCF_000622305.1 Nannospalax galili
CCAATAAGGTTAGTTCCACCAGTCTGGTACTTTTAATCATTATGTGCTATCTAGATAAGGCTTGGGTAAAAAACCAACTATTCTCAGATAAGCCTTGACTAGATATATATTTTGTTCCTTAAACCAGCTGACCAAACTACGACCATAGAAATTTTAATATTATGCGTATATTGTTTTTGTCTCATTCTTTATATATCATAACAAACCTACACAGACCTTCATCTCTTGCTTAGGCTTTCTCATTTTTTCTAGTTTGGAAAATATCTCTATTCCCATATCCTTTAAGCATCTTTTACATTCTTCTTTTCTTTTCTTTTTTTTTTAAATAATTATGAGACAATAGCATTAAATAAATTTTCCATCTGTTGTGAGAATTCTTTTCCTGGGGATACTAAGCAATGCTTATTTCCTTTTAAAGTCCTAGTGTCAAACCAATGTTTGATTAAAGTTTTACTGGGGAACCAATGAATTTTCTGAGCTTACTTACCAAGATAACCAAGGGGTTGCTGAGGTGTATGAATGATCTGAGGTTATGCACACTGGTAGCCTTTTCCCAGCATAGGTCAAGCCTTCTCTTCCTAGCCTTCCCCAGGTTGTATACTTTAGCCCTCCCCAAATCTAGGAGACCATGTGTGATTAGGGCCAAATTACATACGCTTGGCTGGGAAGAGTGGCTAGATACTCTGGTGAGGGTCTAATGACCCTGCTTGTCCCTTCTTTAATGAAGGAGCGCAACTGTCGACAAGCCGAATTGTGATGATGTTTAGCGATCGGGCACTGTTGGAATCGTGATGATGGTAGTTATTTCATACAGAAGAGACTGCTGTTCAGTATCATCTTATTAAAAGGACCTGGAATTTAAAAGGATTTAGTGCTAAGATCCACAAATGAGGGAGAACATACGTCTTTTTTTTTTTTTTTCTGAGTCTCTGTTACCTACTTAGTATAACAGTTTCTAGATCCATCCGTTTACCTGCAAGTTTCATTATTCATCTTTCTTGACTGTTGAATAGAACTCCATTGTGTAAACATACCACATTTTTGTTAACCACTCGTCAGTTGAGGGACACTTAGGTTGCTTCCATCTCTTAGCTATTGTGAAAAGAGCAGCAACAAACATGGCTGTACAAGTG
>NW_008327604.1:224484-225009 GCF_000622305.1 Nannospalax galili
GAACACTTTTTGAGATGTTTCTTAGCCATCTTTATTTCTTCCTTTGAGAACTCTCTGTTTAGATCTTTAGCCCATCTTTTAATTGGATCACTTGGTTTCTTGATCCTTTGTTTTTTGAGTTCTTTATATATTCTGGTGTTAAACCTCTGTCAGATGTGTCACTGGTGAAGACTTTTTCCCATTCTGTGGGTTTTTCTCTTCACTTTTTTGTTTCTTTTGCTGTACAGAAGCTTTTTAGCTTAACGAGGTCCCACTTGTTGATTGCTGACCTTAATTCCTGATCAAATTCTGTCCGATTTAGAAAATCCTTTCCTAGGAGCCAAGAGCTCCTCCCAAGCTCATGTAACCCCTGAGGAACAGATCCTCAAATGACCTTAAGTGTAAAAATAAATTGATTTATTTGGGCCGACTGTATAGTCTTAAACACCACAAAGGAAAGTATAACCAAAGAATAAAATCATCAGTATATTTCTTTAAGAGTTTAAGGGATTACATGTCCCAGACATTAAGCTTAAGTCTATATTA
>NW_008327604.1:226291-226801 GCF_000622305.1 Nannospalax galili
TTTGTGCAAGGTGAAAGATAAGGATCTAGTTTCATTCTTCTACAGGTGGAGATCCAGTTTTGCCAGCTCCATTTGTTGAAGATGCTGTCTCTCTTCCATTGTGTGTTCTTGGCACCTTTGCCAAATATTAGGTGGCTGAAATTGCATGTACTCGGGTTTGGATCTTCAATGATGTTCCATTGATCTATGTGTCTATATTTGTGCCAGTGCCATGTTGTTTTTATGACTATAGCTCTGTAGTATACTTTGAGACCTGGCATAGTAATCCCCCCAGCATTGCTTTGTGCTCAGGATTGCTTTGGCTACCTGGGGTCTTTTGTGCTTCCATATGAATTTAAGGATGGCTTTTTCTAATTCTATGAAGTATGTCATGGGGATTTTGATTGGGATTGCACTGAATCTATACATTACTTTTGGTAGGATGGTCATTTTCACAATATTTATTCTTCCAAACCATGAGCATGGGAGGTCCTTCCATCTCCTGGTGTCTTCCTCAATCTCTTTCTTTAA
>NW_008327604.1:227041-227419 GCF_000622305.1 Nannospalax galili
ATTATGTTGAGGTGTGTTTTCTCCAGTCCAATTTCCTCTAGGACTTTGAACATAAATCCATGCTGAATTTGGTCAAAAGCCTTTTCTGCATCTAATTGAGATGACCATGTGGTTTTTGTCTTTGAGTCCATTTATATGGCTAATGACGTTTATTGACTTGCGTATATTGAACCATCACTGCATCTCTGGGATAAAGCCTTCTTGATCATGGTGAATGATCTTTTTGATGTGTGTCTGTGTGTGGTTTGCAAGTATTTTGTTGAGAATTTTTGCATCTATGTTCATTAAGGTTATGGATTTATAGTTTCCTTTTTTGGTTGTGTCTTTACCTGGTTTGGGTATTAGAGTAATACTGGCTTCATAGAAGGAATTTGGGAG
>NW_008327604.1:227643-229587 GCF_000622305.1 Nannospalax galili
TTATCTTTCTATTATCTTTTAGATTTTCAAATTTAGTAGAGTATAGGTTTTTAAAGTATTCTCTTATAACAGTCTGGATCTTTTGGGTGGCTCTTGTGATGTTTCCCCTTTCATTTCTGATTTTGTTGATTTGGATTTGCTCTTTCTTTCTTTTGGTTAACCGTGCTAAGGGTCTGTCTATCTTGTTTCGCTTTCAAAGAACCAGTTCTTAGATTCATTGATTCTTCGTATTGTTTTCTTTGCTTCTATTTCATGAATTTCTGGTCTGATTTTTATTATTTCTTCTCTTCTGCTGGGTTTGGGTTTCATTTGTTCTTGCTTTTCAGCGTCTCGAGTTGCAGTGTTAGGTCATTTACTTGGGATCTTTCTTATTTTTTAATGTAGGCACTTAGAGCTATAAACTTCCCTCTTAGGACAGATTTCAATGTATCCTAGAAGTTTTGTTGTGTTGTATTGTCCTTTTCATTTAGTTCCAGGAATACTTTTATTTCTTTCTTAATTTCTCTTTTGACCCATTCATCATTTTTAGGAGTGTGTTGTTTAATCACCATGAGTTTATGTAGTGACTAGGGCTTTGTCCAGTGTTGATTTTGAGTTTTATTGCATTGTGGTCTGATAGAATGCATGGAATTATTTCAATTTTTTTTGTATTTGTTGAGGTTTGTTTTGTGGCCCATTATATGGTCAATTTTTGAAAAAGTCCCATGGGGTGCTGAGTAGAAATTGTATTCTTTGGTGCTTGGGTGGAATATTTGAAAGATGTCTGTTAGGCCCATTTGATGTAGGGTATCATTTAATTCAGATGTCTCTCTGTTTATTCTTTGTCCAGTTGACCTGTCTAATGTAGACGGTGGGGTACTGAAGTCCCCTGCTATTACTGAGTTGGGGTTATTCTGTGTCTTAAAGTCCTGGAGTGTTGCTTTTACAAATTTGGGTGCGCCAGAGTTTGGCATATATATGTTCAGGATTGTAATATCTTCTTGGTAAATTGTTCCTTTGATCAGAATGAAGTGACCCTCCCTATCTCTTCTGACTAGTTTTACTTTGAAGTCTATTTTGTCAGATACTAGAATTACAACCCCTGCTGATTTCTTAGTGCCATTTGCTTGGAATATTCTTTTCTATCCTTTCACCTTAAGGTAGTGCCTGTCCTTGAAGGGTTTCTTGCAGACAACAAAAAGATGGATTTTGTTTCTTAATCCATTCAGTTAGCCTGTGTCTTTTGACTGGAGAGTTCAGTCCATTGATATTTAAGGTTATTATTCAAAGATGTGGATTGGGAGCTGGAGAGATGGCTCAGTGGTTAAGAGCACTGACTGCTCTTGCAGAGGACCCAGGTTTGATTCCTAGCACCCACATGGCGGCTAAAAAACTGTCCTTAACTCCAGTTCCAGAGGAATCTGAAACCCTCTTCTGACCTCTGCAGCATTGCACAACATGGGTGTACTCACATACATGCAGGCAACATACTCATACACATAAAGTAAAAATAATAAAATATTAAGAAAAAAGAAAGATGTGTATAGGTTGCCATCATTTTGATTGCTGTTTGTGTTCTCTAATTTTGTGTTATACCTTTATTTTCTTTCTTTATCCCTGGGGTACAGTTGTTTCCCTCTCTGATTTGTGTTGCTTCAAGTAATCTTTGAAGGCCTAGTTTTGTGGACATGTATTCTTTCAGGCTGTTTGTGTCATGGAAGATTTTTCTTTCCCCCTCAACTATAATAGACATTTTTGCTGAGTAAAGTATTCTGGGCTGGCATCTACTGTCATTTAGAACTGGAAGCACTTTGGTCCAGGCTCTTCTGGCTTTCATAGTTTGCATTGATAAGTCAGCTGTAATCCTAATGGGTTTTCCTTTATATGTGACTTGTTGTTTCTCTTTTGCAGCTTTCAGAATTTTCTCTTTGTTTTGTGCATGTAGTGTTTTTACTACGATGTGCC
>NW_008327604.1:229731-240357 GCF_000622305.1 Nannospalax galili
TGAAATTCTTCTCCTTCCTCTATTCCTATGATCCGTAGATTTGGTCTTTTCATGGTGTTCCACATCTCTTGCATATTCCAGTCTTGTGTTTAAAAATTTTTTTCATAATCTTTGCTTGAGTGGTCCAGTTCTTCAACTTTATCCTCCAGTGTTGATATTCTGTTTTCATTTCATTCATTCTAGTGGTGAGGCTTTCCCCTGTTGTTTCAAGTTGGCTTACTGAGTTTTGCACTTCCTTCTTCGTGTCTGCCTGAGTTTTCTTCAGTGTTTCTATCTCTTTGTGAAATCATTCAGAAGCTTATCGCTATCTTCTTTTAGCTCTTTGATTTGTTTGTCCATGTGTTCTTTAAATTCGTTGAGTTCCTTGATCATGTTTATGACTGTTCTTTTAAATTCAGTGTCCTGGGTTATCTGTAGGGGGTTCTCCTTGTGGAACTCTTCTACAGGACTGGTGGAGTTTGGTGGGAACATAGTGTTTTGGCTTTCCATTTTATTATTCTTTTGGCATGTGAATTTCTTTTGTTGCTTATGATTCTGATGTGAGAATTAAGTTGAAGTATGCTTCTGTTTGTATTATTGGTGTGCCTTGGTCTTTTTCTTATTGTGGCTGTTGGTCCAGGTTTCAGGTTCTCTCAAGTTTTATTTTGGAGGGAGCTGATGGCTTCAGATCAGCTACTCAGGAACACCCACGGAAGCCAAGTTAGGTTCCAGCCAGGTACACTCAGTCTTCCTTTTAAGGTTTGGAACCCTACCAGTGGGAACTCAAAGCAAAATTTGGGGGGAAGGGCATGGGATTTTGGAACTCAGGCAGTCTGCTGAGTTCTCAGCCCCTATGCCAGAGGGAGGCCGGAAACAGGCACTCTCTGGCAGTGTGCTGAGATCACAGCTGCTACACAGATGGAGTTTGGAACCCACCCTCTCCTAGTCTTTCATTTTCTAAATGGTTCTTTCATTCAGTAGTCCTTTGCTATTCTCGCCTAGTTATTCTAAAGTGTAGGATCTCAAAAGATGTCTGGTCTGGTCCTCTTTGTCACTAGTTGTTTTAAAATTAATTTTGAGGGGCTGGAGAGATTGCTCAGTGGTTAAGAGCACTGACTGCTCTTGCAGAGGACCCAGGTTCAATTCCCAGCACCCACACTGAGGCTATGAACCGTCCTTAACTCCAGTTCCAGGGGAATTTGAAGCCCTCTTCTGAGCTCTGTAGCATTGCATGACATGGGTGCACTCACATACATGCAGGCAATATGCTCATACACATAAAATATAATATATAAAATATTTAAAACTTAATTTTGAAATGCTCTGACAAAAGTGGTATAGTGGGTTCTTGTGCGCTGTTCATCCAGCATCCCTGGTGATGATAACATCTTATATAACCCTTGAGCACCATCACACAGAAACTGACACTGAGCTGACCAAATTACAGACTTGGTTTAGATCTTTGCCATTTTTACAGCTCTTTGTGTACAAACTTCTGTGAAATTTTATCCCAAGTGTGATTTTTTTTTTTGTAGACATTACCCCAATCCAGGAAACAATCTCCTCTATTATCTGTGGATGCCATCTGTGATGCTATCACTTTGTAGCCACACAGGCTCCCTAGCCTAGCAACTGCTGATCTATTCTCCATCTCAATAAATTTATCATTTTATGAATGCTTTTATTTTATTTTTTATCTTAAAAATTTTAATGATGGGGCTGAAGAGATGGCTAGATGGCTCAGTGGTTAAGAGCACTGACTGCTCTTGCAGAGGACCCAGGTTCGATTCCCAGCACCCACATGGTGGCTACAAACCGTCCTTAACTGTAGTTCCAGGAGTATTTGAAGCCCTCTTCTGACCTCCGCGGCATTGCACGACACGGGTACACTCACTTACATGCAGGCAATACACTCGTACACATAAAATAAAAATAATAAAATATTAAAAATTTTTTAAATGAATGTTTAGAATGGGATGTATAGTATGTAAACTTTGTTTTTTAGGGGGTTGGGGTAGTGCTAAGGATGGAACTCAGGGCTTTGTACATGCTAGGCAAGCAGTGTATCAATGAGCTGCACCCCCAACCCTTGGCTTTTTGAGGCAAGGTTTTATTACATAGCTCAGGCTGATCTTGAGCTCACTATATACCCAGGCATGCCTCCAACTCTGAATCTTATTGATTCTGCTTCTGAGGGATTAGAATCACAAGCCTGTGCCACCATTCCCAGTTTGTAATAAGCAAACTTTTTAGCTTTTCCTTTCATTTAGCATAATGCACTTGAAATTGATCTAAACCGTACATGGCAGTGTATTTCTTTGTGCTTCCAAGTAGCTTTCCATTGTTCGATATTTATTTCTCCACTCATCTTTTGAGGGATATTTGGGGTGTTTCCAGTTTGGGGATATAGAAATAAATCTGTTAGGAGCACTTGGGTACAGTTTCTTTGTGAGGATATGTTTGTTTTTCCAGGTTTCTGAGTGACCACCTTATGTCATAAACTGTGTTTGTAGTTGTTGGTGCTAAGTAGAGCTTCTTAGATTGTCCTGGATGAATGAGCAAAGGATGGACGTAATTCAGCATATGAACAATGCATTTAGGCCAAGAGAAGTCAATGATATCATGGCGTTTGGTAACAATGGTCTTCCCTGTGGTGACTGATCAGAGAAAGGATTCACAAGGTTGCTACTCATCCTCTCTGGAGCTAGTTCAAGGGAAACAATGTGCATTTATAGTCAGATTCTTAACCCAGGGTGAGATATCAGCCTTTCTGGGCCTTTGTTTCTTGACTGTATAGTGTGTATGTGATTAATAATTGATTGATTGATTTAGTCTCTTTGAGACAGAGTCTCACTATAGTCTTGGCTGGTCTGATACTCGCTATGTAGACCAAGCTGGGCTGGATCTCACAGAGCTCCACCTGCATTTGCCTCCTGAGTGCTGGGAATAAAGGCTTGTGCCACCAAAGCTGGCTGTGTTTAGTAATTGAAAGCGTGTGAAAAATGCTCAGAATAGTGTGTGGCATGAAGCAGATGCTTCTCTCATCCGTCCTTCAGTGGGCCTAGTATGTTCAGGACAATGTTAATTTCTCTCTGGAAAAGGCCTCTGGCATTTGTTAGACTGCTCCAATGGCTTAGTCAATGGGCTAAGAGTTATGGTTCCCTGGTCAATCGACCTATCATTATTAAATTGCTTTGGCCCTGCCAGTTTCTGGAGTTGTCATTTTGTACTGGTATTGATTTCGTTCCCTCCATCCTCTTCCCTTGCAGAGGTTGTTACTAGTCTACAGCACTAGATGGAGCCATTTTACTATCAGTGACAGCGTTGTCCTCCAACTAGGAAACAGTGCTCATGGCCTGCATCAGCATAGCCAGCTATTCCAGCTCATCAATGAAATCCTTTACGTTTTAAATTCCTTTAATTTATAATAGGGAGAATGTAATACTTAAAAACCACACAGAAAGTTTACGTATTTGATTTAGTTCTAGAGTATAGGAGAGCATGGATTCAAAGGGAAGCCACACAAATGCTTGAAATCAGAGAATGGTGTATGAGGGAAGGTCAGATAAACACAGATTCAAAGATGCTTAAAGGATAGAGAGGTAGAGCCACCGTGGGCTCTAGCAGTGGAGGGTTTCTAGGGAAGACAGTAAACAGCTTTTCTTCTCCCCCACAGGGAGGAACAGAGCAAAGATGGACTTGCATGGTCACTGGTGAACAGTTTTTCAGCGGTCCTTCCAAAGTACGAGCAAGCAGGCTCCCGAAATCAAGTTCCATGGCCAGAACTGCCACACATGCCACACAGGACGGGCACTTACTTGCAACTGGCTGTTGAAAACCCCATGGGAAATGCTCTTCTCGTTCTGTCACTCACTGTAATGTATGATGTGGGTGCATTGCCCAGAGCCCCTCAGATCCCTTTGACTGGTTCAGTGTGTTTTTGTTTGCAGCAGCTAGGACCTATAGCTCTCCATCTTATATGTGTGTACAAATAATTGGAAATGCCTGGAAATTTGTGCCCCACTGGTTTGACACTTAATTGATGGCTGATATAGGGGTAGAAAGCTCTAGCTCCCTTGCCCTGGGTTGGAGCATGGCCGATTCTCCAGCGTTCTTCTGCGACCTTACGCTGAAGCCATCCTCTCTGAGATGTTGAGGTGGATCCTGTGGTAAGCAGCTTCTAAATAACCCCAAACAAGCCCTGTCTGTTAATATCCACAGCCATGTGTAGTCCTTTCTCCTTAAGCATGGGACAGACAGAGTGACTTGAGTTTTTAAAATTTGTTTCTTGTATATGAATGTTTTGTCTGCATGTAGTCAAGCACACCACATGTGTGCAATGCCTGTGGGGGCTAAAAGGTGTTAGATCCCCTGGAACTGGAGTTTTGGGCAGTTGTTAGCTGCCATTTGTGAGCTGGGAACTGAACTTGGGTCCTCTGAAAGAGCAGCCAGTGTTCTTAACCAATGAGCCATCTCTCTAGGCCTGAGTGACTTGTTTTTGATAGTGATGGGATGCCACTTCTATGATTAGGTTACAAAATTTTGTGATCTCTGTATTGTTAGTAGACTATCACTTTCTCAGGCTGCATGCGTTGGTGAGGCAGAGGACCGACCTGGTAAGGAACTGAGGCCAGCCTTTGGCCAGCGACCTGGATGGAACTAAGTGTTGCAGCATCCGCTGAGCATGGAAGTAGAGCCTTTCCAGGGTGAACTTGCAGGTGAGACTGTGATTACCTTGATTACAGCCTTGTGACAGACCACAAAGTAGGGAACTTAGTTAGGTTCTACTGGGCCTCCTGCCCCGTAGCAACCAGTATGTTGTTAGTGGCCAAGCTACACTTACATGTAGATTTTCCATAAGACATCCAGTCCCGTGTGGCAGAGTCTGAAGTTGGGATTCTAGCACTGGATAAGTCGCCAGCGAGCTCCCATCAGGACTATCAATATCATAAGTGAAATGCTGTAAACGCAGGGCAGTCCTGCAGTACTGGCTTTTATTTGGATGGATGAGATACAGATGGAAGGGGCATTCTGATTCAGGTACTACTTTTAGGGTTTGAGGGAACTAGTAATTAAAAGAACAGTAGAAATAGTTGGCTAGTTTTGGGTTGATTACTGACGCATTGCCAAAGACAAAGGGCAAACTCAATACCAGAATAAAGCATAGTATGAATTCCTATAACACAGCAGTCAGAATACAGAGCATGTTTAAGCTCCGAGTCTGGGTGGAAAAGTAGCTGAACTCCAGAGAAGACTAAGTGGCTTCTCTCAGGCCAGAGTCAAGGCTCCTGATAGGAAAGGTGTAATAGGCCAAGACTTGATGTGAAACAGGTGTGGGCACTAGAAAATATTAATCCCCACATTCCTCTGAACCTTCTGGACCTCCAGGAACAGACTACCTTTTCTTGCTAGAGGATAACACAACAGCCGCTGTCTGAGGACAGTGCAGAGGATGCAACTGAAGCAGATGCTTGATGAGCTGTCCTGATCTCCCTTCCCGCCATTAAACCAATAATTTAGGTGTCATGTCCAAATTGGAGAAGCGCTAACCCTGCTGAGGGGGAAAGGAGCAGAAAGGACAGGGCCTGGCTAGTAGAAACTGGTGCTTTAGCTTGAGAATGGACCTTGAGAGTGGTGGGCTGGGAGTGTTGACTATGGAAATAGAGAGGGGGGAATGTGTTAATACGAACTATTCTGTAATTCAGGATTTAAACATCTGGCAAGGGTTCCTAGAGTCAGTCTCAATATACTGCTGCATGGCTTCTGGAATTTTAGGAAAAATGATGAGCCCACCGAAGAAGGTGGAGCGATTGCCTTGGCACAGTGTGAAACAAGGGATCAGATATCTCATAGAACCGAGAGTATGCGCTAGCTGTTAACTTACTGTCTCTCACCTCCAAATCCACCACGTACTGGTGCTGTGGTCTCCACATAAAGGCTATTATGACAAGCAGTGCTAGATAGAAGCTTTTAGAATTTCCCTTCTCTATCAAGATAGGAAACCAGAAGTAATACAGAATCTATAGGTGATTTATAGATACCGCTGCTTCCATCAGAGATTTGAAAGGTTCAGGGCTGGAGATACTAAGATTTTAACCTTAGATGGTGATTCTGTCTGCAGCTTTTGTTTCAAATACAATATCTCTCATGGAGCAAATCAGCACGGACCGTGGTGCTCTATATGCAGCTGTCGACTTAGCTACATTCTCCCCATACAAGTTTGTATAGACAGATGACCAGATACAGCTGCTTTTACCTGGAAGGAAAAACAGTTCACCTCACTTTTCCAGGCGAACACTGTGAGTCAGTGTTCTCCTAAATTTAGGAATTCAGATACAGCTTTACCTTGGACAACTTTCTTTTCACCAAAAGTGGATGGCCAGGTGAATGCACCAAAAATCTCCCCTGGTCTTCAGAGCAGGTGTGCTGGGTGCTTTAGTGTCAACCTGACACACCTGGGTTGAGGGAGCCTCAATTGGGGAATTGCTTCCATTGGAGTGGCCTGTGGCCATGTCTGAGGGGCATCTTCTTGATGAGTGATGTGGGAGAGCCCAGCCCACTGTGGGTGGTGCCACCCCTGGGCAGGTGGGCCTGTGTTATATAAGAAAGCAGGCTGAGCAGGGGCCAGGGGACCAAGCCAGTAAGCAGCATTCCTCCACGGCCTGTGCTCCAGCTCCTGCTTCCAGGTTCCTGCCCTGAGTTCCTACCTTGGGCTCCCTGATGAACTGTGACCTGGGAGTTGTAAGCTGAATAAACCCTTTCCTCCCCAAGTTGGTAGTGGTCAGAGTGTTTAGTCACAGCCATGGAGAACAAACCAGAACAGCAGGTATGTGGGTGAACTTATGGAAAATGTGAATTAATTTATATAGACTCTTCACTACATGTTCAAAGCTGGCCTCAAACTCACTATGTAGCTCAAGACTGGCCTTGAGTTTGTGGTGATCCTCCTGCCTCAGCCTCCCAATGTTGGGATTACAAATGTTCGTGCTGACTTTAATGCTCACTGGAGAGCAGCTATTGCAGAGGAAACCTGTTCAACTAGGTTGTCAGGCGGACTCATCTAACAGATCTTGAGCAGTGTGCCTTCTCTGTAGTTGGTTAGCAGTGCCTGTCAGACTTCTGTCTTCTTTATTCTGGCTCTTTTCCACGCAGCTGTTCCGGTTTTGCTTGTTTTCATTCTTCTCAGGAACGATGCCTAGATGTTAGTTCAGAATTTTATTTTTAAAAGATTTTCAATTGTGTCTGTGTGTGTGTGTGTGTGTGTGTGTGTGTCTACAAGTGAGTGCTGGTGTCAGTAAGGGCCACAAGCTTTGGATTCCCCTCTGGAGCTGGAGTTACAGGGGTTGTGAGCCATTGGATATGGGTGCTGGGAATCGAACTCAGTCTTCCAAAAGAGCTGCGGAGTCCTCTCTCTCTCCCCAGAATTCTAATTAATTAATTAATTAATTGATTAGTTGATTTTTGAGACAAGGCCTCCCTTTATCCCCCAGCTGGCCTGGAACTCACTATGTAGACCAGGCTCGCCTTGATCTCAGAGATCTGCCTGCCTCTGCCTCCTGAGTGCTGGGATTGAAGATGTGCTCCGCGGCCGGTTCAGCCCTCCCCTCTCTGTTTGATCTTCCTGGTAGAACCGCAGCCTGCCACACCTGTTTTCTTCCGGTCATCAGTGCTCACCTCCCCCAGTGCCAGTTCTCTTTTCCCTGAGGTCCCTCACTCCACCATGATGAAGCCCCTTTGCTCCTCAAATTCCTGTCACTTCATCTTCACCAAAGTTCTTCCATGTTGGCCCAGAGGAGCAGTTTCCCTATTATTTCCTTCGCCTTTGAGAGATCATGTTGTCGGACTGAATTTGTCAGAAACACTGATAAATGGAACAGGGCATTTCCTTTATTAGACCTGTGTAGCATGTGGCTCTGTTCTTTTATAAACACTCAAGAAGTACAGCTCGCAGAAATCCACCTGAGAGCAGGGATGAGAAAGGAGGGAACTTGTACCCAGAGCTGAGAAAAAAACCAAAACCAAAAATAGTGCTGGGGCTGGAGAGATGGCACGGCTCAGCGGTTAACAGCACAGACTACTCTTGCAGAGGACCTGGCTTCAATTCCCAGTGCCTACATGGTGGCTAACAATCATCCATAATTCCAGTTCCAGGGGATCCGACGCCCTTTTCTGACCTCCATAGGCACTGCATGACACAGGTGCACCTCCCTACATGCAGAGCTGCAAGCAATACACTCATATACGTAAAATAAAAATAATATTTAAAAAAGCTGGGTGTGGTGGCATGTGGTGGAAGAGGCAGGCAGATCTCTGAGTTCAAGGCCAGCCTGGTCTACATAGTGAGTTCCAGGCTAGCTGGGGCTACAGGGAGACCCTGGCTCAAAAAGACCAAAAAGAAAAGGTTTTTTTTTTGACACTTCTTCATTGACAGGAAACTTCCATGGCAGTTTCTTAGATCCTGTGTGCAGGGCTTGCTTGTTTAGTAGAGAATGGTAGATGTGAGGATGTCACTTTCTGAGCCCTGGTCATAAAAGGCAGCTTCTACTTCCTTTTCCTTGGGAAGCTTTGCCTGGAGGTGTTGAGTCATCATATGAAAAGACACCCAGAGATCACCATGCTGTGATGATGAGTTGTATGCAGTCTCAACAGAGTCCAGCCTTCCAGTCGACCGGCAGGCACATGGAGAAGCCGTCTTGTTTTCTCCAGCCAGCCTATCCAGGAGCTGAAAATATATCTGTATCTTGATAGCAGTTGATGCCACAGAGCTCAATGATGGTGCCTAAGTTTAAACAAATTCATGACACAGAATCATGAGAAATGATGAGGGTTATTTTAAGCTGACCAGTGGACAGCAGCAGCGTATTTTCTACATACAACACAGTTTTTTACAGACAACTGGAATGGAATTTGGTCCCCGGAAGTGGGGTGCTAATCTAACAAAACCCTAAAGCATGTGGTATTGGCTTTGTGATTGGGCAAGATTAAAGCTGAAAGACCCTGAGGAGCCTGTTGGAGAAACTGGAAGGCGGGAAGGATACTGGTGAGACCTGAAAGGGAGAACTGGATTTGGAGGGTAGAAAAAATGGGATCCTGGGAGAGAAAACGGACAGTCATACATAGTTATATACAGGAATGTAGAAAAAAGAAAGGAAACCTAACAAATTAGTAGGTTTGGCTAGAGAGATTTCCTGACAGAATGTTGAAACTGCCAATCCAATTCAAATTTTTCTTTTTAAACCACTTATGATAAACCACGGATAGAGAGATTAGTCTAAAAAGGGAAATTTGCAGTGTTCAAGCAAGTTTTTAAAGGAAATATAAAGGAGCCAAAACTAAGGGGTTTTTAAAATAAAAGTGAACCTATAGTCACTGTCAGTTCTGAACACCATCTAAGTACATGCATCTGTGTCTGATGGAGGATTTAAATGCTGTGCTTTCAGGATCCAGATTTAGCACGAAACCTCATTTGTGCATGTTGGTACTTCCATGTTGGAATGTGCGGGGACGTCAGGGTGGGAACAGATGTAGGAAAGACTAGGAAGGTAAACAAAAGGGGAACTTAGGTGAGTCACCCAGCTAGAAAAGTGTCAGAAATGCTCATTGGACTTTCCTCACCGTTAGAGAGAAAAATAATGAAAATTGACACTAAAGATATGAAGAGCTAATTTTCAATTTCAATTTGTCTTTCTGAATGATGCCTCTTAGGTATTTTATGAAGGGTAAATTACATTTGGAATGAAATCTTTTCAATGGGTTATCTTTGGGGTAGTTATTTTGCACACCTTTAAAATACGTTTTACTTATTTGTGGCGGGTGGGGTAGAAAGATGAACTCTGCAGAAGTTGAGAGGAAAATAATTTCAGGAGGTAATGGATGAACTTGGTCTGGAAGATTAATCAGGGCAGTTGCAAGTGAGCGCCAAATGCATAACTGGAATAGAATTAAATATCTGATTGTAATTAAAACTTTAGGTTTCTAATGGCTGCATGAAAGATATTTTAATAAATGTGAAATGCACTTTCTAAATGGCACGCTAACTTTTAATGACTTGGGTGTTTTGTTTGATTAGTAACCTGGACTGTTAAATTAAAGCCAACTGCAAGCGCGTGATAAAATATTGATGGTTTCAGGCAAATGAATTGGGGGAGTTATGCTTGACAGGTTTTTTGTATCATTAAGGATTTTAACTGGTGGAAAATATATATTGCTGGTGCTTAAAGATAGTTAAAGAGGATCTTCCTGTTTATATGACCTCGTTTTAATTCTACTGTAATAATAAGGGGGAAATCTGAATTATTCACAGATGGTTGGTCAAGAGAGGTCACTTAATTAAAAAAGTGTTATTTTAATTACACCTGTTTCACATTCCTGGAATAGGAAATTAAATATTTGGAAGCATTTGATTATTTCAGTTTCACAGAATACCTGGACTTCGGCTGACTCTTGTGAAGACCTGAGACTGTTGTGGGAGGCTTATACTTATTAATAGGGTGTTTTGCTTCGAAAAAAAAAAAATCAGGATTTAAAAAATAATCATCTCATTGGTAGTTTTACAAATAATGCAAAAAAGAATATAACTTTATGGGTAGATGTGTGTGTATATATATGTGTGTGTATAAACATACTACATATGTGTATATGTAAGAC
>NW_008327604.1:240763-245973 GCF_000622305.1 Nannospalax galili
TTTTTTCCCCATTGAATCAAATAAGCTCTCTACCCTTCTACTGTCTCTTCAATAATTCTTCAGTCATCAAGTATTTAATGTTTTATGTATCCTAATGCTTTTTATAGCTAAATAAAGGACATTTTTGTGAGACCTCAGCAAAGGTAGCTGTCTTTGGTAAGACCTCAGCTGTGTGAAGGAAAAGAGAAAGAGGAAATGTTGAGAAGATGGAGGGGTTTGGAGGAGGATGTTAGGACGACGACTCTACGCAGCTGAAGTACTGTGTGTCTAGATATCCCCTCACAGAAGGAAAATCATACCATCTTCTCAATTAAGAGAATTTTGTAAAGTGCAGGAAAGACCCATGAAGAGTAGTGACTGGATAGCCTCTTCAGAGCGGGCTGGCTCTTCTCCATGGTGTTAACTTCTGGGTGTCAGGAAGATAGATGGTTTGAAGTTGGAAGATACAGGAAGAGTCTGACACAGACACACACAGACACACACAGGGACACAGACACAGGCACACACACCACACACAGACATACACACTGTCGCACACAGACACACACAGACACACACACAGCCACAGACGCACAGACATACAGACACACAGACATACAGACACACAGACATACACAGACACACAGATGCACAGACCCACGCAGACCCACAGATACACAGACACAGACACAGACGCACACACAGATACACACAGACACATAGACACACAGACACAGACACACACACGTAGCATTTTAATTAACTTGCAAGGAGTTGAAGGGTATCAAATTAATCTGACTGTTGCCAGTTGTGTTATTCTGAGCTAATTTCTTTACTTGTCTGGGCCATATAAAATGCAGACATTTATTCTATATCAGATTTGTTCAACAATCCTCAAATACTATATATATTAAGATCATCAAATTTTTAAAATAATTTCTGGTTGATTGGATTTTTTTTGACACAACTAATTTTTCTATTCCTAAAGAAAATAGCAACAACAACGTGTTGAATATTCACTGCTGAGTGTATTTAGTTTCTTCTGAAACCCTATGAGATAGGCTAGAAGACGTTTGGAGAAGTTATATAACATGTTAGTAAATAACAGCCAGAGATTGGACCCCACGGTAGTAGATAATATAGATTTTTTGGGCTGTGATAATAGAAGCTCAAATAAAATAGCTTAAATAAAATAGAAGCCCACTTGTTTCTTTGAAGAGTCTGGGACTGAGCAGGCCTGTACGTGTATTTCACACACGTGTCAGAGGCTCAGACGCCTGCTTTTTGTTCCACCATCTTTAACATTCAGCTTGCATTTTATGCAAGATAACTGTTCCAGCTGCCAGAACCTTCCATGTTCCAGTCAGGAAGAGGGAAGAGGCAGGTGAAGGTGGCCCTTCCCTTGTAAAGGCACAGACCCACACATTCTCCATGTCACTTCTGTTTCATCCTGTTGGCCGGAGCTAGGCCATATGACTAAGTAGCTGGGAAGGACTTGGGAGAAGGTAGCCATGACTCTAGATAGTCATGTGCCCTACTCTTTTTCTGGAGGAAGAAGAGAAGAAAGTATAAGAAAGGGTATTGGTAGAATTGTGATATCTTTTTCACTTTTTTTTTTGTCTTTTTGAGCCAGGGTCTCCCTGTAGCCCCAGCTGGCCTGGAACTCACTATGTAGACCAGGCTGGCCTTGAACTCACAGAGATCCACCTGCCTCTGCGTCCAGAGTGTTGGGACTAAAGGCGTGTGCCACCACGCCCCGCCTCTCACATGTTTTTTAAGGTGCTAAGTTTAGACGCAAGTATGAGTTTCATTGGGCCAAAAGATGTCAGTATTACAGTATTAGAGTTACTTTTCTAATAGATAACTGCTCAACTATAGAAGGAGGAGTGAGTTATTTTCCCTGTAGGTTATTCAAGTAGACGTTGATTGACAACTACTGCTGTGTACTGTATTGTGCACGGTATAGCTGTGTATCTGATAGACATTGAGAAGTCGTATGTTTCCTTCAGCTCTAAAATTCTCTGGTCCAATTAAAGCTGCTTAGTGGCTATGCCATGTTTGCTGACCCGATGAACGTACCTACACATAAAACCATGAAAAACTTCTTCTGAGCTGTGCAGAATGTTATCTAGATTTAGATCTGTA
The DNA here is from genome assembly GCF_000622305.1 of Nannospalax galili. Classification (NCBI taxonomy): domain Eukaryota; kingdom Metazoa; phylum Chordata; class Mammalia; order Rodentia; family Spalacidae; genus Nannospalax; species Nannospalax galili. The sequence goes on from NW_008327604.1 coordinate 242,888, forward strand.
TTTGAGCTTGCTAAAGTTATAGATCACATGCTGAGTTTAATATCTCTGCCATCTCCTCTTAAATCACACGAACTCCTCCATCTCTAAGTATGCTACTGCTTCTCTTCCAGGCTCCCCTGGGAAGTTTTGACCTAGTTCTTTATTTTCTCCACTATCACAACTGTTATCAACAAGGACTTTGTCTTGTGAAGAGGCTCCTCAGTTTTCAAATGGGTAGAACATTTCTTCTGCCATCTCCATATGTCAGACTTTTATACTCTTCTTTATTAAAAACGTTAGTTGTGAGTGCATACATATATGGGCTTTGTGTCATGGCGTGCACGTGGTGGTCCTAGGATAACTTTTATAGAGTCTGTTTTCTTGTGCTGGTTAGAGTTTATCAACTTGATACAAATGAGCAATTCCTGGGATGAGAACTGCAACTGAGGAATTGCCTTCACCAGGTTGGCCTGTGGTGGTCATGTCTGTGAGGCATTTTCTTGGTTACTAATTGATGGAGGAGGGTCTGGCCCACTGTGGGCAGTGCCAACCCTAGGCAGGTGGGCCTTGGAGGTATAAAAAAAGTAGCTGAGCCAGGTGTGGTGGTGTACATCTTTTAATCCCAGCACTGGGGAGGCAGAGGCGGGCGGATCTATGTGAGTTCAAGGCCAGCCTGGTCTACATAGTGAGTTCCAGGACAGCTGGGGCTACAGGGAGACCCTGTCTCAAAAAGACCATAAAAAAAAAGTAGCTGAGCAAGCTAGGGGAAGCAAACCAGGAAGCAGCGTTTCTTCCTGGTTTCTGTAAGCTGAAATAAACCCTTTTCTCCCCAAGTTATTTTTGGTTGTCATCATCTCACAGCAACAGAAAGCAAACTAAAACATCTCTCCTTCCACCTTTGCTTCGGTTCCAGGATTTAAACTTAGGTCACCAAGCTTTTGTGACAAGGTCCTTTACCTGCTGAGCCATCTTTCCAAGCCCCTCATGCTAGTCTTGTGCGTAAATTGCCACAGTGGCTTCCTGAGGTACCTCCCAGCTTCCAGCCTTGTGTAGCAATTTCCTCTGAGAGAAAACATTCTATCCTGCAAAGAAGCTCTATAAGCTTCAGAATGTTCTAAAGGGAGGTGAAACATCCTATCCTTCAGGAAAGCTCCTTAAACTCGGGAAGTAAACAACTCAGTCTTCAGGAAGTCCCCGAAACTGAACAGATATACTAGGTCACTTCCTCCCCAAGCATCTATAAGCAGTTGGCTGACAGATACTCTCAGACAAGCGCAGCTGCCTAGAAGGTCAGATCAGTGAAGTTGCCTGAACAGACACTCTCCAGCCAGTCAAACTGCTTGCAAATTGTGCGTGAGCTCTGTTAAGGCTCAGATAGCCCTGCCCCCTCACCAACGTGGTCTCCTGGACTTCTCAAGCTCCTGAGAAAAGGGACCTGAGCTGATAAGCACCCTGGCCTTTGAAGTCAAGAGAAGCAGACTTTTCTCCACTGTTTGGCCAACACAGCAGGCTTCTCCTTTGATCTCTAAAGAGGACAAGTTTCAATAGTCCTGCCCCCCCCACCCAAATTAAAAAAAAAATACATCTTCCTGCCTTCTGCAGGAAGCAGAAGCCTCCCCCTTAAAAAGACCCCAGCTCACGACCTGGGGCAGACATTTTCCCTGCCTGGAAGGGAATCTGTCCCATGTGTTCCTTTGCTAATAAACTATTCTGATGGAGTTTTATCTGTGTCCTGGTGCTTTCTCCTGATCAACTGGATTCATCCATAGAATACTTTATCAGATAGTGCCATCTATCAGATGGTTCTTACTTCAAGGGACCCTCCTGGACTTCTCCAATGCTACTAACTTGGCTTTCAGGTACACTCCCACCCTTCCTTTCTCTCTCCTCCTCTCCCCAGCCCTCTGCTTTGCTCTCACCTCTTTCTGGCTCTCCTCACTGGGGAACACTCTGCCTTGCCTGTGTCTTCTTTTGATCTCCTTTCCCATTGATTTCTGTCACTATGATCCGGGATGGAGCTGCTTCATCCATTCACTACCTCGGTGCCCCCGCCCCCGACTCGCCACCGGCATCTCGCTCCCTCCCCTCCCCTTTGCCATGGGCCTGGAAGGTCTGCTGTCTTCTGTCGTTTTTTCCTGTCTTTATCCTCTTCCACTGCCTTTCTTCCTCACTTTACTTGGGATGATTCCTGATACCGTTCAGTCCAACACATACAAATGCTCTGTATCCTTCTCCTCTCTCTCCCCCTCCCATAATAAAGCTTTCTACTCCCTGCTGGATGTATCTGACCTCCCATGCAGGCTCTAAACCTGCGTGACCCCAAGGCTTTTTTTCCCTTCCTGCTTCACCCCCTCCATGCAGCTGCCTAGATTGCCAGCTTGCCTGCCCTGGGGATTTTTTTCTTTAACATTCTAATAAAATGATAAAAGTTTCCAGCTGGGCCCATTCTTAATTCTCTTATAAATGTGGCCAAGACACTTTAGGGGACCCTTTCTCCCCTTTTTGGGCCCAACTAGCCTAAACCAGCTGGGTAACTTTGTTGGAGCATTTAAAGAATTTCAGGTGGCTTGCCCCATTGACAAATGAAAAACGTTTTAAAAGCCTTTTCTTTCTCCTAAACTTTTCTCAGGCAAAGGGGCTTGAAATTTTGATCTTAGGCCCTCTTGGGCATCAAGCAACTGGTGCTCAGGTGCCTACTTTTCTAACTGGACCTAACCATTTTAAATTTCACTATACATGAAAAGTCACAGGCACTGCTCAGGCAAGTCAGATGCTTTCAGACCAATGAACAGTGATTCATATGCCCTGTTCCTTCTGCTGCCCTCATGAGTTTCCTTTCCAGCATAGCTTGTGTCTAGAAACTAAGAGATCCTGAGAACTTGGCTTCCCATTTACAGCTACAATGGTTGGTGAGAAATATGGATTTCTTTGATTTGCTTTTCTATTTGACACACACACACACACATCTGAGGGTACTTTCTTCTTTTATATCAAGCCTAATCTATCGGTACCAGGGTGCCTAGGATTCTCTTGTAATTTATTTTTGTTTTTGTTTCTTGATGATGTCATAGAATAAACAATACATATCTAGTTCAGACTAAGGGAAT
>NW_008327604.1:246541-248343 GCF_000622305.1 Nannospalax galili
AATTCACCATGCAAGTTAACAGTTTTGCTTTAGTTTAAAAGTAATATATAGATAAACAATTTAAAACTTTTAGGCTAAAAAAATACCTTTTTGTATTAATTATATTGGTAAATTGTCATGTACTGTTTGAGCTCACTGAGAAGCTGACTCTGGAGATGGGATTGGCCCTCCCACTTCAGACTCAAGCCTATTATTTAAAGACGTGTTCGCCAAGACTTTTCCAGGTTCAGGCTGGTCCCCTGACCCTGTGACAAGGAGAAGGAGAACAACAAAACATCCTGAGAGTAAAGGCACTGTGCAGTTGAGAACAATTAAGATGTAAATTAATTTCAACAGAGGGTATTACTGTCTATAATGAAACTAATGAGATTATTTTCAGTACTATTTACATTTTATTTATTCTTAATGTAATCTGTTAATGTTTCCTTTTTGTCTTTCCTGCCTCCTACATGGTTTAATTAACTTCCTTCAGTTATTTAGCTCTTAAAAAATAAAAGATGCTACCTCAAATCTATATGGAAACTTAACTCCTTCTTTAGACCACTAATTACCTATACAAAATGACATCTAAGTTTAGTTTACTTTCATGGTGTTTTAAGGTGTATTCATTTTGTTTGTCTACTTTAAAGGTATTTTAGTTTGAAAATGATAAACCACATTCTCAACAAAGACTCTATAACTAAATATGTATATACAGTCAACATAAATTTATGCTTTTTTTTTTTTTCTGGTCTTTTAGAGACAGGGTCTCCCTGTAGCCCCAACTGACCTGGAACTCACTATGTAGACCAGGCTGGCCTTGAACTCACAGAAATCTGCCTGCCTCTGCCTCCCAAGTGCTGGGATTAAAGGCGTGTGCCACCACACCCGGCAAATTTGTGCTTCTTAAATTAATTTACTTAGTATCATATTAAATTTTTAACCAAAATCTCATACAAACTAAAACTGTTAAATTAACATCAAAATATTTTTTTCAGCCAAAATATTCTCTCTTTAATCTACAACATGGTTCCTGGTACTAAAATATATAAGTTAATTTTAAGTACCTCTCTCCCTATCTCTCTCTCCCTCTCTCTCCCTCCCTGTCTCTCACCATGGCCCTTCTGGGGCTCTTCCAAACCTCTACTAAACCACCACCCTTCTGGGGCTCATCTTCCCTCAGCCTCTACTAAATAAACCTCAGGATCAGCTTGTTCCACAAACTTCCCTCCCTTCTGGTTCACTGCGGTTTTCCCACTTTTCTCCCATCCCATACCTTGTACTTTGTCTCCATCTACTGGCTGGTCATGCCACTCTCTCATTGCAGGGTTTTCCATTCCTCTTGCTTGCCTCGAAATCACACGTGTGTCGGAAATCCCTTTCCTTTCTCTGGATATAGGACGCTATTTCCAGAGATAGGAACACGCACTACTTCCTGTCCAGGACAGGATCTCGCCTTTCCTCTCCCTGATGATCTAATTGTGGGACGCTGCCTTCTGGGACTTGGAAATAACTTGAAAATTATTTGAACCCCTGCAACAAAAAAGGGACACTTTCTTTTGGTGCCTGGTTCTCCTTGCTCTCGTTTTGCGTGACCGATGCCAAACCCCTTTTCCTCCTGCTCCCTTCCCATCTCTCTCTCTTCCTCATCTGCTGTGCTTTCCTGCCTGGACTCATGATCCTGCCTCCACCTCCCTATGGAGAGAGGATTTTCTTCGTCTCCCATCTGCTTGGTTCTGTCTCTACCTCCTACCCGCTTGCTGGGTTCTTTCTCTATCTCCTCTTCACTCTGTACTTACTCTGTCACTATGGAAAACACCCAC
>NW_008327604.1:248602-251534 GCF_000622305.1 Nannospalax galili
TGGGTCCCATGTTCTTCCCATCAGGTTCTTCTGGCTAAGACAGTTTCATGGGATCCCAACCCACCAGGGGCCTCCCCCCTTCTCCCCACCCCTCCACCTCGGCTTTTGATCCTACCACAGCCTGCCTCCAATTAGGACCCATCCCCAACCTCCTCCCGATCTCCAGCCTGAGCCACAGCCAAGTCCTCCCCATGCTCTCCCCTTGCTATACTCTCCCTGCCTTCCATTCCAGGGCCCAACCCATCTCCCTTCCTTTCTCTAACTTGAACTCCCTCTCCACACCATGACCTTACCCCCTCCAGTGCCGCTCTAAGTCCATCACCTGCTCTCCTTCCACTGACTCTCCTCTACTTGAGGAAATCTAAAGCCTTAAACACCTCCTTGCCAAATAGTCCCTAGTCTCCCCTATTCTGGCTTCTAGCTCAAATAATCCATTTATCCCTCCTGTATCTACTTCTACTTTGATTCCAGACCCCGCCTCCAATACCCCTGCCCCTGCATCCCGTCATGGACAGGACTCCCCTCCCATCTCTCCCACTCTGGCCTCTTCCTGGGACTCCCCTTCTCCCAACCCCTCTCCTATGTCAAGCCACACTCACTCCCACATCCAGTGTCAACCCCTTGCCCATAGTATCTTTCCCCCTCCGGGAGGTGTCAAGCATGGACAGGATGGTTAAGATCCATGTCCCTTTCTCTCTTGGAGATCTAGCTCACCTCAAATGCAAAATAGGCTTTTTTTCTACTAATCCTACACAGTTCATACAAGAATTTAAATACATCACTCACACCTACGATCTAACCTGGATTGGCCTGCCCCATGTGTTTTGAGATAGCCCTCACCACTTTGGACAAGCCCAGCCTGGGCTTTAACCTCCCTAGACCTTAACCCCTCCACCATCCTACAATATGTAGATAGCCTACTTCTTTGCTCCCCATCTCTCTGTCTCCAAGGACCACACAATCAAACTCCTTAATTTTCTGGGGTACAAGTGATATAGGGTATTTTCAGCTAAGACTCACCTTTCTCTCCCTCAAGTCAAGTACTTGGGGTTCCTTCTCACACCTACATCCCACCATTTAATTATCGATAGGACAAATTACTTAAGGTCTTTAAAGCCCCCCACAACCAAGGAGAAAATTCTTTCCTAGACATTGCAGGGTACCTGTGGACCTGGGTTCCTAACTTTGCCCTCTTTACAAAGCCACTCCTCAAAGCTTCCAAAGGGAACTCCCCTGAGTCTGTTGACCTTTTAGAGCCCGTTACAGCAGCCTTCCACAACTATAAACACTCTTAAAGTCACCGGCTCTACCTCTCCACAACCTCAAATGTCCATTCCTCTTTTATACAACTAAGGACCAGGCATTACGGGTTTTGGGACAGGTGAGGGGGCCCACTTTTGCCCTGGCAGGTTATCTCTAAACAGCTTAATACCACCATCTGGGACTGGCAACCTTGTCTCTGTGCTCTGGCCACTACTGCTCTCCTGGCTCCAGAGGGAATTAAGCTCACTTTGGGTCAGCCCATCTCTGTCCTTTCCCCCCACCAGCTTAAGGATTTAACCCACATGTCTCTTGCCAATCTAGCTCCCTCTAAATTACAACTCTTCCATGTCACATTTCTTTAAAAACCCCTTGCTCACACTTGATTCCTGCCCTCCTTTCAATCCAGTTTCTTACCTTCCTTCCAGTGAACCGCTCATCACTCACTCGTACTTGGAAACTCTTTAAGAACTCTCCTACCGGGATCCCCTAATTTCCCCAAATCCCCTACCAAACCCAACCCTAACTTGGTTTATGGATAGAAGTTTAACTCTTACCTCAATGGTGTCCCACAGGCCATGGTATCTCTCACAGATGTTATTGAGCCAGGACCCCTACCACTTGGAACTATGTCATAAAAAGCCAAACTTTTGACACTCACCAGGGCCCTAATTTTAGCCAAGGACGACCTCTTCCTCCAGCATCCCTCCCCTCTACATCTCTATTTACCTGCCTTCATCCTTCTAAGGAAACTACTCAGGGAACATGCTGACTGGATTATTCCCCAGGCTTCTAAAGGCCAAATTGGTCATGCACTTCATCCTGGAGATCACACCTACCTGCGGGTTCACACCCAACAGAAAAGAGTGAAGGAAACCCTCCAGCTGCGTTGGTCCTCTCCTGGTGATCCTGTCTACCCTGACTGCAGCTAAGCTCTTGGGACTACCTGGTTGGATTCACCTCTCCAAATTAAAGCTGGCCAAGGAACACAGCAAGTACCAGGCCACCAGTATTGGGTCTCTTAAGTTAAAAATCTTGAACCCCACCTCAGCCATTCCCCACCACACCTACTCACCATATTTCTATAAATTTAAAATGAGACAAAGATAATATATAGATAATCTTAAAATTTATAAGGTCATAGCTTAGTCAACTAGTCTAAGGATGTCTAGTCAAGGTTTATTTAAGGATGTTGCCCAAGCTCTATCTACATAGCACATAGTAATTAATGTACCAGACTGGTGGAACTACCCTTGTTGGATATTTAATAGCCAGACTCTAAGGCCTATATTAATCTGGGCAGAGGGACTTAAAGGGACAAATTTTTGTTTCTTGTCTTCCAAGGTCAAACAAGTTCCAGGGGCTATGGTGCATCTCTCGAAATGTCCTGTAATTTTGGAGAGTCACCTGTCCTCTTGTTCAGGGAGGCCCTGGAGACCCCAGAAGATGGACTTGAACCAGTGTCCAGTCTGCAAAGAGGAGGGTCAACACAGAGAAACATTTCCTCCATGCTTCCAAACAAAGCCCCGGTCAAGCAGGACCTCTTGACTTCACGTAGATGGAACTGGTAAAAGAAAAGCCTGAGGAGCCAGGGGCTCCCTCAAAGCCCATGTGACCCCTGAGGTCCAAATCCTCATACCACCTTAAGAGTAAAAATAAATTGGTTTATTTG
>NW_008327604.1:252445-260921 GCF_000622305.1 Nannospalax galili
AAGTCAAGAGAAGCAGACTTTTCTCCACTGTTTGGCCAACACAGCAGGCTTCCCCTTTGATCTCTAAAGAGGACAGGTTTTAACAGTCCCACTCCCCCCAACTCTCAACTTTAAAAAAAAAAAACTTCCTGCCTTCTGCCCCTTTAAAAAGACCCCAGCTCATGACCCGGGCAGACATTTCCCTGCCTGGAAGGGACTGTCCCATGTATTCCTTTGCTAATAAACTCTATCCCGATGGAGTTTTATCTGTGTCCTGGTGCTTTCTCCTGATCAGCTGGATTCATCCATAGGCTACTTTATCTATCAAGCTCTAGGTTTCTGGTTTTCATGAACTGTCACCTATGTTGGGGTAGCTTTTGGTGATGCAGCTGTCTGAGTTATTTCTGTTCCTATAAGTAACTCCTCATTCACAGTTCTGTGAGTAACCTCAGTAAAACTCATTAGTTCTCCAAGTTGGATTTTGGTGGAATCCTTACTTTGGTCTGTCATCACTTCCCTGTCTGGGCTGAGTACATGTTTGTCATACCTCCCCAGGAATAGTGTCACTGTCACACTCAAGCCTGTGTCCTGTCCCATCTAGCCTTCACACTGCTCAAGCACCGAATCATGTGCTATGCTGTCAGCATGCTTCTCCTATTCTCCAGGAACTCATGAGCCTCTCATCTGCTGCCATCTTGCCTACTACTTTGTAAGACTCTTGTCCTAACTGTGGTCAAGGGCCTGTCTACCTCCCAGTCTGCCCAACCTTATTCTCTTTCACCTCCAGCACACATCTTTCTAGGCAAATATCTCAACTCCTTGCTCAGCCTTTCTTTACTTTAGTCCTCTCTCTTGTTTCTGTCTACCCTTTCTTCCTTTCATCAATAAACAGTGTGTGAGTGCCCACCATGTGCTGGTGTCTAGGAATATAATTGAACCCAGTTCCCACCCTCTTGGTGCTTATGATCTAGGATAAAATTCCCTGGGTTTCAGCTATACCACTCTTGGGTATATATGTGAAGGACTCTAAGCACGCTGCAAAGACACTTGTGCACATCCACATTTATTGCTGCACTATTGCCAATAGCCAGAAAATGGAGCTGGCATAGATGTTCATCAACAGATGGATGGATAAAGATGATGGAATTTTATACAGCTGTAAATAGAAAGGAAATCACGACATCTGCAGAAAATTGTATGGAACTAGAAATCATCCTGTCCTCAGAAGGACAGATACTGATGTGCAGAGCCTAGACTTAAAATTTTATACACACCCCCCATGTATTTATGTGTGTGCAGGTTAAGATATTAGAGGATCATGAGAAGGGAAGAAGAAAGCTTTTAAAAGTTTATTTTTGTGAGTGTGTGAATGGTAATGTATGCACATGTGTGTTGTATGCGTGCTTGTATGGGTACATGTACCCCTGTGTGCATGTGGAGGCTAGAGAAAGACATTTGGTGTCCTGCCTTATTACCTGCCTTGTTCCTTTGAGGTAGGGTCTTTCATTGACTCTGGAAGTAGGTTGGTGGCCAGCAGACCCTAGACATCCTCCTGTGTCTGCCCTCCATTGGGCTGGGGTTACAGCCATGTGCAGCTATGCCTGGCTTTTTATGTGCATGCTGGGGATTCGAACTTAGCTCCTCAAGCTTGCACAGCTGAGCTATCTTGCAAGCCCAAGGATGAAGAGATCTTATGGGAAGTGAGAAATAGAATACATGTGTTAAGAAAGTAGAAGGGGAGAAGCAGGAGGGACTAGCTAGGGGAAGGAAGGAAACCAGCTGTAGCAGGTCAGGAGATGGGGTGGGTGGGGAGAAGGAGGTGGGAGGGGGAAAGAATGAGAGCTACTACAAAGGTACAATGACACCTTTGAAGATGTCACGATGAAACTCATTACTTTGTTCCTTAGCCTAAAAAAACAAAAAATCCTGGGGCTAAGGAGATGGTTCCCGGGGCTAGGTGTTTGCTGCCCAAGCACGAGGATCTCAGCTCAAATATCCAGCATGCAAGTAAAGTTTGAGCGTAGCAGTGTACCTCTGTACCCCGGGCTCGTGGGGGCAGAGACAGGCAGATCTCAAGGGCTTGCTGGCCAGCTAACCTAGCAGAAATATCCAGTGAGACCCTGTGTCAAAAAATAATATGCAGAGTGATAAAGGAAGACATCTGACATTGACCCCTGGCCGCCACATATGCACATACCGATGAGTGGACGCATTCACTCACACATATGCACAGACACACATGCAGAGAGAGAAAACTCTTACCCGGGGCTGTCATTGTTCACTTACATCTCCAGGTCTGGTCTGTTTCTTCTGCCTATAAGTTCTCCTTTCTTCCTTCAGCCCATCTGTGCCCATCATCTAAGGCTGAACTCCAGCTTGGCTTCTTCAGGCACATTCTCTGCTTCAGTGCACTTTTACTCCGGAATACCTTTAGTGTACACGATGCCCCTTGCACACTCTGTCTGTGATTCCTCTTTTCCACAGGGAGCTTATGGTAATAGACTCATGAGACCAGGTAATATGTCTTACATATACTGATACTTATATTCATGTGTGCATAACTTTATATAGACCTGTGGGGTGTGTGTGTGTGTGTGTGTGTGTGTGTGTGTGTGTAAAACTCTTGACCTCACAGATGTTTCTAAAATTTCAAATCCACAATAGTAGAGTTGTTTTTGTTCAGGCTACTGGCCATTTCCAGACATATGTATCCAGAACCAAGTGTAATTTTTGTGGCTTCTTACACCACAAACGAATAGGATTTTCTTTGTTCAGTCAAGGGATCTAAAGTACTTAGAGTCATTTTGCCCATGGTAAAAAAGTTCTGATGACATCACGATTATTGCTGTATACTCAGAGTGAAAGAAAATAACATAATGGTGAACCAGTAGAGCTTATGAGGAACTCTGACCTGGGTCAAGTTTCTGCTTAGCCTCAATCATAAACCTCTGTGACTGCTTAGTCACACCAACTAGCTCTGTGACCTTGCTCAAATCACACTAACTAGTGATGTGATCATCTCAATTTTCTGTAGTCTTGCTCAAGCATGTTGACAAGTTACATGAATGAGCAAATTTCTCAATCTCTAAACCTCAATTTCCTCATCTATAAGATGGGGATAAAGATGTTATAAGCACGGTGAAGTGAGATAATGTCAGAAAAGTAATCAGGATTGTATTTGGCACATGGAAAATTAAAAAAATGTGATTTTGGGGGGATAGCTCAGCAGTTAAAAGCATTAGCTGCTGTGGCAGAGAACTCAGGTTCCATTCCCAGGACCCACATGGTAGCTAACAACTGTCCATAACTCCAGTTCCAGGGATCCTGTGTTCTTTTCTGGCCTCTGTGTGCATTTCCCACATGGGTGCACCTATATACATGCAAGGAAAACACACACACACACACACACACACACACACACATATATATATAAATAAAAGAGAGAAAATAATGTGATTTTCAAATAGCTAACTAGGCTCCCTTGCTAAGTGACTCTTCCAAAAATCACGTCATGGTGTTTAACATTCAAATTCAGGCTTCAGGAAAACACAGATTGTTGTAGGTTATGGGTCTTTAGGACTGTTAAGTCAATAAATGCCAAATGTTTAGTAAACTCTGTGGCCCCCCTCCCCCCATCTCCAGTTTTTGGCCGATGCTGCTACTTGAAAGGCCCAGCTTCTGACTTGCATGGCAGACGGTTAGGGAAGGAGAGTGGAGGCAGACAGAGTAGCTGGAAAGACAGGCTGGTCAATGCCTCTCTATCCACCTGCCCCCAAGTCCAGCTTGGCCCAGACATGGATCCACACTGTGAGAAAGCATCCGCGGCATGGGTTCTCTAAAGATTTTATGAATGGGAATGAGAAATGGAGGAGAGCCAAAGACAGCAGCTGGGCTATTCTTTTGGACCATGCAACATAAAATCTTTTATGGCATGGTTTGGCGTTTCTCTGCCACGTTGCAATAAGGGTAAATGTTCTCCAATGACCCCCTCCTCCCTCAGGACCGAGTTCATCAACCCTGGGAGAAAGCACCCTCTCCATCCTCTCATACCCGCCCCCCCCCCACTCCCGCAGGGTAGGGCACAAGGCAGGTGCACAGGGAATAGTGTGTGTGCAAATGACTCAGGCATCAGATCAAAGCCTCTGCCATCAAGGGCCTCAGGAAACCACAGTCTCCTGAGAGCCAATTCCAAGCCTATTGGGTACACCCCAAAACAGCAAATCTACAGTCACACGGACAGAGGGATCAGCAGGGGCACAGATAAGAGGCGCAGACTAAGCAGCCACCCAAGAGGAAGGCCTGAGCAGGCGCAGTGCAGGCTGGGTGCCGGCGAAGCCCAGCTGCTGGAGGGCAGAAAGGAAGGGTCAGGGGATTTTCTTTTGGCTTTGTTTAAAAATGCTTTAAAAGCACCAGCACAGAGTTGGGGAAGGTGTAACGAGTTACTGTTTTTTTTTTTTGCTCTACAGAACACCGTGAGAATCAGTCTGTGTTTTAAAGGCCACACTGCTCATTTCTAGTTGCCCTCTTTTCCCTTGTCAATGTATCCCTCCATGCGTTTGCTGGACCCCTGCCCCCTTCCTCCCGGCGGGGGACAACCGCACAGTGGTGGTGGTAAAGGGACCACAGCTGAAGGAGCTGCGGTGATGCACACTGCTGTCTACACTGGGGCCTCAGCAAAGCCCTGCGCGGTGCCTTTGAAGCGTAAAGGAAAGCCCATCCTTTTGAGGCCCCTTTTGTAACACTGTGTTCCTCTGGCTGGTTGGATTAGTTAAAATTTCACCAGCTTCTCTTTAAAACCTCCCCCCGTGTTGTCACATCATGAAAAGAGAGGCTATCTTTTGAAGATGCTTACCGTCCTCAAGAAATAGGAGAGAGAAGACCTCAGCCTTTTATTCTGGAGGCTTGATTTTCCTCTCAAGCTGAAACCTTTGGGGTGGTGTGTTTTGAAACGGACATATATATGTTGTCAGAGGTTTTTATTAAGGGACAATTAAGACCTTCCCTCCCCGCCGAGGTTCTGTGTTCACCGGGGCAGATTTACTGACCCCTGTCCCAAACACAAGGTTCTGAAAACCAGCTCCAAGTGGGGGCAGCCAGGAGGACACTATGAGGCCGAAGCAGCAGGGGGCAGTGTGACACAGTCCAACTGAGGACCGCAGTCCACCGCCAAAATAAGGCTCCCGGAGACAACAAAGGCAAGATTGTGCTAAGGGCTGTAAATCTTGCACGCTGAATTCCTATGCAAGAGACAGTCGTGGTTGTATCATAATTAAACCTGCTACTAGAACGTAATTCTCTCTCTGATAACTTCCTTTTAGTGGCTTCCTTTCCCAGCGTGAGCCAGACACCGATATGGACTACAAAGATTTCTGGGTTATTTAGCTCTGACTTCCCGTCTGTGTATTAAACACAACAAAAGAAAGAAAATCAACACTGTCATTGCCACCAAGTGTTCCCTAACCATCTTTATGAAAACTGTGTGGCTCCTTAGGGACGGGATTTGATGGTGGACTCTGGCTCTCCAAACCGTGGGAGGCAGTGTTCTGGAAGGAAGGAGGAACACTTGGAGGGAGTGTGCTAGTTGCATAGGGCTGTGTAGCAAAGGTAAGCCACAAATATTTACTCTCTGCTTAGGAAGTTAGTCCAAAGTCATGGTGTTGTCAGGGCCATGCTCCCTGTGACCTTTGGGGGAGAGGCCCTTTCTGCATTTTAGCTTCTGGTGATGCCCTGTGTTTCTCACCACATTTTCTGTTTTCATGAGGTGTGTTATCATGAGGACACCTGCTTTGTTTAATTAGCAGTCTACTGCTCTTCAGAGTGACCTCATCGTAACCAATTGCATTTGTAAGGACTCTCCAAGGTCAGTCATATTATGGGACATTGGGCTTTCAATATATCTGGTTTTTGGAGGGTGCACAGTTTGACTCAAAGAAATCGAATATTTTCAAGTCATTTATATTTGTGTTATACTTAGTCATATCAAAAGGAGAATTAAACATTCATGGCTAATAAGGTATTTGTGTCTTCAATTGTAGCTATTTGCTGGTATTAAACAATTTTAGGGACATTATTAGCATATGTTAATTGTACAAAATAATGAGTTTCACTCTGAGAGTTCATTTTAAAAATGTTTAAAAATTTAAGTGTATGTATGTTTTTTCTGCATGTATGTAAGTGCACCAGGTGCATGCAGTGTCATGGAGGTCAGAAGATGGCTTGGATCTCTTGGAACTAGAATTAAGGACCATTGTTAGCCTCCATGTGGGTGCTGAGAATTGAACCTGGGTCCTCTGCAAGAGAAGCCAGTATTGTCTCTTTTTTTTTTTTTTTAAATTTTTTGTATTTCGTCTTTTTGAGACAGGGTCTCCCTGTAGCCCCAGCTGTCCTGGAACTCACTATGTAGACCAGGCTGGCCTTGAACTCACAGAGATCCACCTGCCTCTGCCTCCAGAGTGCTGGGATTAAAGGCGTGAGCCACCACAGAGAAGCCAGCATTCTTAACTGCTGAGTCATCTCTCTAGCCTAGTGATGTTTTCAGATACGCATATATTTTGACCCCCACCTCCATTACATTTTTTTCTCCCCTCCTCCTCCCTCCCACTGATTCCTTTCTTTTTCCAGAAAGTTGGAAGTTATTTTAGGGTTGGTGTACCACAGCATCATATGAACTATTTGTTGAACAGCAACCACAGCAACTCTGTTTAAAGGCAGGTGGCTCGCAGTCGCAGCTGTTCAAAAACCTCCAATGGTGCCTCTTCACTTGAGATCTGAAGTCCCAATCCCCGCCCTAGTGATTTGGCTGCAGGTATCCTCTGACCTTTTACCTCCTATAGCATCCGTCCTCCTTCTCTTTAGGTACCATACCGTTTTGCTATGGCTCTGTTCATTCCATCCGGGCCTTTGGTCCAGACTGCTTTTCCCTCTCGCGCGCATGGCTCCCTCATTTCCTGTAGACTCTGCTTGATGAGAACAACATATCCTCCTTTTTCTAGCTCTTCTTTCATTGCTTTCTCCAAGAGTCTATCATTGCTATTTGTTCATGATCTGTTTCTTCTATCATTATATGATTTCTATTAGGAATTCTGTCTACTGCTGAAGCCTCAGTGCCCAGAACAGAGCCTGGCACACACTAGGTCCCCATAATTATTTCCTGAATGAGTTAATTAATGTAGATAATTTAAATCTCAATCCATCAGAGATGCAACAATATTGAATATTTTCCTTAATAATAAATTTGAGTAATATATGCTAAATAATATCATGTATTTTGTAAAATATCATTTTAAAAGCAGCAATAAATGCTACTATTCACTTGCTTTGTGTGGAAGCCTACTCTAAGCCCTTTATATGTGCTTTACAAATTTCTTTTGGTTTATATATTTTTATTTTATGTGTATGAGTGTTTTGCCTGCATGTGTATAAGTGCACCACATGGGTGCAATGCCCACAGAGGCTAGAAGAGGGCATTGGAACTGCAGTTAGGCAAGACTGTTAGCCGCCATGTGGATGCTAGGAACTGAATCTGGGTCTTCTGCAAGAGCAGCCAGTGCTGTTAACCATGAAGTCATCTCTCCAACTTCTATACATACTTTTTTAATGCTCAAAAATACCTCTTTATTTTCTTTATTGTATGAATGAGGAAATAGAATCTAAAGAAGCCTCAGTAATTTCCAAATTCCCACATGGAGACACAGAATTAAAATTTAGGTCGGCTGGCTGCATAGCCTTCTTTATGACCTTATGTCAGCACCAGCTATGCTGACCTGCCTATCTGCCTGTCCCTTGTTTATTAATTTATCTTGCTGTTATGAGTCTTACCTCTTACAGAGGACTATTTCAGGCTTCAAGGAAATTTTTCAGAGTAATTTGTTTTGTGGAAGAAGTTAGCACACACATACAGACATACACATGTAGGGTACATACATGATTGGTTTACATACACAGGAATTCATTTTTTTTTTACAGAAACATTGGGCAATACAAAGTGTTTCCATGTACCTTTTCTGTTCCTACAAAGATTTTTCCCCTAATTAAACCTTGCATTGGCGTGGTGTATTTGTTATGGTTGATGAACCAATATCAATGCATCATTATTAATTAAGCCCACAGTTTCTCTCAGGCTTCACTCCTGTGTTGAACACACTATGAGTTTTATCAAATGCCCAGTGTCAGGTATCCAGCATTATAAGCAGAATAGTTTCACTGCCCTAATAATCCCCTGTGATACACCTATTGACCTCTTTTCTCCCTTTCCTAACCTCTGGCAACCACTGATCTTTTCACTGTCTCTATTTTTTTCAGAGTATTATAAGGTTGAAATTCTACAATATGTAGCTTTTTCAGGCTGATTTCTTTCACCTAGGAATACTCTTTAAGGTTTTTGCTATATTTTCAGAGTTTCATGGTTCTTTTCTTTTTTTTTTCTTTTTTAAAAATATAATTTATTAGCCAGGAGTGGTGGCGCACGCCTTTAATCCCAGCACTCGGGAGGCAGAGG
>NW_008327604.1:261208-266334 GCF_000622305.1 Nannospalax galili
TATTTAAAATAAAAACTCCCAAATATTTTTGACATTTTTGGCCTTTGGAACAGTGCATGTTGCTAAGAGGCCCAAGGATATTGTGAGTTTTAGCCAAGAAACTGGCTACTTTTCTTTGGAGTCTTTTTACCCTAACTGCCTAGCCAATTCCTATCTCCTATTCTTATCATACCATCCTCTGAATAAGTTACCCGAATTGCCAGTAGGGGACTGGCTTCTTCCATAATGAACAGGGATGCAGGGTGAGGCAATTGGGGTACCCCTTCAGTGGGTCTATCTAAAAGATTCCCAAATTGCATAACTCTTATCACCACGTGGAGGTAGGATCCAGATGCTCTCAGCCATAGTTCATTTATTATTAATGAATGTATGTACCACAATTTATATGTGTATTCACCTACGGAAGAACACCTTGGTCGCTGCCAAGTCTTGGCACTTATGAAAAAAGCCGATACAAACATTTGTAGGCAGGCCTTTGTAGACATCACTTTTTAATCCATTTTGGTAAGACTATGTCTATATGTTTTGTGAGAAGCTGCCAGCCAAGCTTCAAAAGCCACAGTTTGTGTTTCTACTAGCGATAAATGAGAGTTCCCTAGGCCCTGCATTCTGGGATATTTGACGTCGTCAATATTTTGGATTTCAGCCATTTGAAAGGGCTTGTAGTAGCATCTCATCGTTGCTTTGATTTGTAGCACACCTATGATGTACTCTGTTGCCCACATGTTTCTGTGCCATCTGTGTGTCTTCTGTGGCGGGATCTCATCAGGTCTTTTGCATACCTTTTATTTAGATTGTTGAGTTTCTTGTTGAATATTAGTTCTTTGTGATTTTTGGATATAAGTCTTTCATCAATATATGTTTTACTAAGAATTTCTCTTGGTTTCTTAAAGGAAATTTTATTTTAAAAATTCACCAGAGATACTCTGACAGATAAATGTTCTGATATGTTAATTTATTTCAAAAGGACTTATAGTGGTAATAAGTCAGTCACATGCAGACAAATATTGGACATATCATTTTTGAAAACAATAACATTAAATACAATTGAAAAGATCTGTCCTATATCTTTTTGGTTTTTACACTATTACATAGTGAATGTGTGTAATAGTATTTAAATATAAATATATTTAATTTCTTAATCACAAAGGAAAGAGAAAACTCTCTTAATCTTTTGTGTTAAAATGTAACTAAATTTGAAGACATAAAATGTATTTTCAAATTCAGATCATGTTGGAAATATCTGTACCACGTATGAGATACCAGGTTAGTAACCTTCATCTGTGTAAAGCCCTTAATATTCAGCAATTCAAAATTAAGACCACAATCAAGGACAAAGACATTCACAAAAGATTTGTAAGTGGTTAAGAAACCTTTAAACACACACAGCTTCACTGATGAAAGCAAGAAATTTAATGTGTACAATACCCACCAGGCTTAATGTGTATAACACCATTTCCACATAGTGGAGCTGCAAACGTTGCACAATGAAGATCTTCTTACTGGCAAGATATGCCATGAGCCAGGCCTTCCACTGCCTGTGGGTGGTGATATAAAGTGGTGCAACCTTTTGGGAAAACAAAGGTGTACTAAGAGCCTATAAAAACCAAAACAAATAAAAGCAAAACTCTGACCTATAATTCTTCTTCTGGGGATCTGTCTTAGAGAAATTGTTATAAATGTAAATGAAGATTTATTACAATCTAAATGAAGATTTATTCACAACGATGCTAATAGTATCCTTAGTCATAACTAAATACTGGGAATATCAGCAAATGTCAATACAGACTCAGAACAGATTATTTTGCAGCTTTTTAAAAATGATGCTTTGGCCGGGTGTGGTGGCGCAGGCCATTAATCCCAGCACTTGGGAAGCAGAGGCAGGCGGATCCCTGTGAGTTCAAGGCCAGCCTGGTCTACATAGTGAGTTCCAGGACAGCTGGGGCTACAGGGAGACCCTGTCTCAAAAAGAAAAAATGATGCATTACTACCAAAGATGTGCGAAGGAACTGTTTGGGATTATAAAATTATCCATGAAATGCATCTTGATTTTTGGCGGTGGCTACTCTATATTGTCAAAGCTTATTGTACTGATACCTAAAAATGGTGAATTTAACCCTTTGATAAGCCTAACCACCCCAAAGTTAGTTATGACCTCCTAATCAAGCATGCTTGTCAATTTTTTTTGAGACAGGGTCTGCCTGTAGCCCCAGCTGGCCTGGAACTTGATATGTACACCAGGCCCTGCCCTAGCCTCCCAAATGCTGGGATTAAAGTTATCAAATATTTTAATGATTATGCACAAAGGAAGGAATTGCAATGGAAAGGCTATTTTAAATAATGCTTACTGCCCCAAGATGATGGGATCATGAATGATTATTTTATCTGTCTTTTCTATGTTCTTGCTAATGAATATATTGTACTTTTTGTTCATTTATTTATTTTTGAGACAAGGCCTCACTATGTAGCCCTAGCTGGCCTGAGACTTCACTTGTAGACCAGGCTGTCCTTGAACTCACAGAGACCTACTTGCCGCTGCCTCCCAAGTGCTGGCATCAAAGGTGTGTACCCCATGTTCAGCAGCACATCATATTTTTATGAGGAACTTTAAATATTTATATGAAGTTTTTTAAAAATAAATAATTTATCGAGAATTTTGTACATGCACAGAGGGTGTTTTGATCAAATCCATGCCCACTCCCTCCCCTCCAACTCCTCCCATATCTCCCCATCACTTTTTTCCAATAACTTCATGTACTCTTCTTCTTTCTTTATTTTTTTATGGGGCTTTGGCTACTCTAACATTCCCCCCTCTGAAGAGGTAACCCTAAAATCTTTTAAGGATTAGATAAAAGCTCCCAAATATTTTGGACATTTTTGGCCTTTGGAACGGAGTATGTTGCTAAGAGGCTGAAGGACATTGTGACTTTTAGGCGAGAAACTGGGTACTTTTCTTTGGAGTCTTTTTACCCCGTCTAGCCAATTCCTGCCTTTTATTCTTATCACACCATCCTCTGAAGAGGTTACCCAAATTGCCAATAGGGAATCGGGACGCAAACTGCTCTGGCTTCTTCCATGCTGAGCAGGAACGCAGGGTGAGGCAATTGGCGTACCCCTTCAGTGGGTTTATATGAAGTTTTTTATAAGAATTAAAAATATCATATGCCTTTAAGGCTGTGAAAATGTACAGAATAAACTGGAATTAAGAATATTAAAATAGTGGCAATCATATTTACTCTGCATATTTTTCATGCTCTTTTAGGTTTTTCAGTTTCAGAAAATCTGAAATTAAATTTTTTTTTTACAGTAAACTAACTATGTTTATAATAATTTAAAAACTCAAACATTTGAGATGATTTTATGTACTTAATATGTAAAAAATTCACTTTGCTCTCTGTGTAGACAGCTGTTTAGAAATATAAGGCATGGTTGTAAGACCTGAGAGAGAGCTGACAGATGTGGGTATTGGAGGTGGAGGCCTTGTGTGGCATGTTGGGTGGGACATCCCAGGAGTTCGCTCCTATTTAGATTAGTCACCTGCTTTCTGTGTCCTCAAACAGGAAGTGGGAACCTGTCTCTGGAGGCTCTGGTTTTGTTTGAACTCTGTATCATTCCATGGCATGGCCCCTATGCTGTGCGTAGCTACGTTTTCTACTTTGTAAGCCAAGAAACACAAATGATGGCGACTGACTGAGACCATGCAATTCAGACGCAGCAAGATAGAAACCTCTTGTCTGTTCCCCTTTCTCTTGTTCCATCTTCTGCCTTTCTGGCAGGGGCAGGATCTTTGAGGACACAGAGTCAGGGAGAATATATACTTTCTTGTATAACAATGCTGTGATAATGTAAAGCTGGGGCTTGAGGAAGAGTCTATTAACTTGCATGCCTGCTAGCAGTACCTGGTTCCCCTTGGTCACAAAGACTTCTCTCCCAGACCTCAGGGTCTAAGAGACTCTTGACTAAAAGAAAAGCAGCTCTTGGGAAAGATCTCTTAGATAGCTTGCTTGAGTCACTAAGCTAGCTCTGAATGTGTGTTCCATATAAAAATGTGTAAGAGAACACTCCTAGAGTGGTACTTGAGTCACTGACGTGCGAGTATGCTTTTTCTCCACAGATTTTTTTTTGCTTTTAAAATTTTTATTTTATTTATCATTATTTAAAAAAGGTTTCATTTTTTTAATAACCACATACTTAGAGGAAGCATTTCATTACATCAGCATTGACATATTCAATAACAATTTTCTGAGCTAGGCTGCATCTCTTACAGAATTGGCTGTATATTTTAGGTTTACAGTTGAATTACTACAGTTATACAATATTGTACTCAGTATAAACCCTATAAGTCATAAAATTAAATGGAATTTTAACCTTTAAAAAAGATCTCCATTTCATCATTAAAATACAGAGTTTCATGCAGAAAAATTCATTTTTAATGCAATTGACATTAAGATGTTTGCACATGCATTTTTAATCTCTATATATCAGATTATTCCTAGTCACAGTTGGTTACTTTCTGAGCTCCTTGGCATGTGAGCATGGGTATAAAGTCATCAGGTCGATTTCAATGATGTTTTTCACATCTACTAATTATTAAGGAGCAAATTTTTATGCTTTGAAGAATTATTATTTTTTTAATCATTATACTTTAAAAAATTTTAATAACTACATGATTAGAAGATTTTCACTATAGCTTTAACATATTCAGTAACATACTCCAGAGCAACAGTACATCTCTTTCACAAGTGGGTGCAAGTTTCTAGGTTCACAGTTCAATCAATATAGTCATATATTATTGAACTCAGTATAAGCGCTGTAAGACCTAAAATTGGATGAGTTTTTAACCTTTAAAAAGATCTCCATTTCATTTTAGAATATATTGTTCCTTGCAGACAGACTCATTGTATTTGCTACTAACACCGAGATGTTGGTGCTTGCATCTCTAATCTGTATGTATCTGATTATTACTAGTCATAATTGGTTGCACTTGGATCCTTGGTGCCTGTGTAAGTCTGTAAAGTCATTGGGCAGATTCTCAATGGTATTGTTTATCACATCTACTAATTAGCATGACATAAATTTCCATATACATACAACTATATAAGTACTTGATACAAGGTCAGAATTTT
>NW_008327604.1:270056-271578 GCF_000622305.1 Nannospalax galili
ATTTTGTTAACAGTTTTTGAGACATTATGAGATAAAATTTTGACATATTAACATAATTCACATTATTTTTTTTTCAATTCTTTTGGAAATGTCACTGAATGGAATTATACTAGGACAATTTATGAAGGATTGCTAGGGATTTGTTCTTCATCCATTCTGAAATACATTTAGCTTTATATGTCTATCATAATGGACTTACACATGACCACACATTCACCAAAGCACACAGGTCATTGTCATCATTGTGTCTGTATGCATGCATATACATACATCTCCTACTATGTATCTGATGATTCCATAAATATACTCAGATTATTTTTTTCTCCCAATACTCCTTTACAGATTACTTGTTTCTCTTCACATTTAGGAATGGGATATTGTGAAGGTCTGATCTCTGACCTGAAATCAACTCGGAGCTGGAACAAATGGCCTCTGTTATTCTTGGCACACTGAGAGTAAGGAGGAAGAATGCTTCCTCCCTGGGGACTTGAGTGTTCTTGGCCTGAAGTTATTCTTATCATGAGACTGAGTGTTCCTTGAACCCTGTTAAACTTGTCAATTTATGTAATAAAGGTGTGTAGCTAATAAAGTTATACATAAGAACAGAATGTTGTTTAACAAGCACAGGACAGATAAGATTCCAAGAAGGGCTGAGCCCTAGGAACACGAAGGTGCTGTAAATATTAGGATGAGATAATCTGTCTTGAGAAGAACATTTTCTCTTCCTCTTGTTTTACTTCAAATAAGGTTGTTTCTTAGAATAAAGTATGCATTGGTTCACACTCCACTGCAGCCCCTGTGTTCTGATTTCATCTGAGGTCGAGGATTGGCTATTCCTCCATCCACCCAAGCGATATGGTTTGCAGTCTTAAACTTATCTTTCATAGGAACAGTATTTTTTAGATTACACCTTGAGGTAAACTCCCTATAATCCTTACATTCTTCTAACCAACTTCCTAAAGGACCCCAATTATCCAAGTATTATTCTGAGACCTATAAATCTTTCCTTTCAACCACCTACAATCTTGCCGTATTAAAGATTGTCTTTCAAATGTCTGATTATAGGAAAAACTTTCACATTCTGAGATTGCTGGGGCAACTTCGTCCTCATATTCCATCCAGTTAGGACCTATAGACTGAGCAGAGAGACGTACCACGTTTTGTTGAAGATTATTCAACACACCTCCTGGAACAATCCAACTCTGCTGTCTTGATTCATTGTTCCTTTGATCAAAATGAAGTCGCCCTCTTTGTCTCTTCTGATTAGTTTTAGTTTAAAGTCTATTTTGTCAGATATTAGAATTGCTACACCTGCTTTCTTCTTAGTGCCATTTGCTTGGTATATTTTTTTTCCATCCTTTCTCTTTAAGATAGTGTTGTCCTTGAAAGTGAGATGCGTTTCTTGCAGACAACAAAAAGATGGGTTTTGTTTCTTAATCCATTCACCTAGTCTGTATCTTTTGACTGGGGAGTTGAGTCGGTTAATATTTAAAGTTATTAATGAAAGATGGGTATTGAATCC
>NW_008327604.1:272623-274645 GCF_000622305.1 Nannospalax galili
AATTTCTTTTGTAGTTTCTGATTCTTGTGTGAGACTCAGGCCTTCAAGTTTAGGTCTGCTTCTTTTTGTGAGCTTTATGTGTCTTTGTGGTTTACTTTTTGGGCATGAAAAGCTGGTTCATCTAAGCTTCCGGTTCTCTGTTTTGATTTTATATTGGAGTGGTCGGATTGCTTTTGTCTTCAGGAGTTCCCACAGAGGCCCAATTCAGGTGAGGGTCAGTTGTTTTCAGGCTTTCTTCTAAGGTCTGGATCCCTCCAGGAACGATTTTGGCCTCAGGAATTTGGGGGTTGTACTGGCCTGGGAGCTTGGCCCAGGAAAGATACTGGTCTAGGGCAGCTGGTGGTCGTGGCACCCAGAGATGCAAAGGCAGATGGGGGCGGGAAGCTGTCCCAAGGGCTCCTGGGGACTGCACTGAGGAGCTGGGTTGGTCTGGATGCAAAGGTTCAGGAAGAGGAAAGGTCAGCCCCTGCATCCTGAAAAGAGGCTGGTGGGTTTTGCAGGCCCAGGGAAGCAGACGGAGGTGAGGGCGGGGCCAGGCCCAGAAGCAGTGCTCCTGGGGACCAGAGAAGGCACTGAGTTGGTCTGGATGAAGAGGATCAGGAAGCAGTAGTGGTTCCCCAGGTATCTGGGGCCCCAAGACAAGGAATGAGACAGGACCCAGGCTAGGAGGAGAGACCGGCAGGGGAGATGGGAGGGTGAATGAGGCTGGGGGAGTCAAGGTGCCAGATGGACTTTCCACGGAGAGAGGCCTGCTAGTCAGAGATAGGCCTGTGGGTCCTGCAGGCTCAGGGAAGCAGAGCTTCTCCACAGATTTTAGAACATAGAGCCTGACTCAAAATTAGTCTGTGGTCTTTATACAATACAGTGTTTTTCAAATTATGGTATTTTTATCACTAGGGTGACTCCAGATGGTTCATGGGTGAACATTTTTTATTTAATGGGGGATGTGTTTCTTTAATCATCACCAGAAAGATATAACCAGTATACTAAACTCATACTTTATGGGTGTTGAAGTTTGTGATGAATTGCCATTTCTTTAAGTTTTAAAAAGTCGGCCTGGAGAGATGGCACAGAAGTTAAGAACACTGGTTGTTCTTGCAGAAGATCCGGGTTCGAATCCCAGCACCCACATGGCAGTTAACAAATGTCTGTAATTTCAGTCCCAGGGGATCCGACAGTCTCTCCTGTCCTCCGTGGGCATTGCACAGCATGGGTGCATTTACATACATGCAGGCAATACATGCATATACATAAAATAAAAATAATAAATAAAATATTCAAAAAAGTGAGTCAATTTAAAGAACAGTATTACTAGGACATCTATTAAATGGATAAGGTAAGGGTTGGAAGTGAAGAATGGAGACCTGGTGCTATCAGTTGTAGCCAATATTATCAAGAGAAACATTTGCTTGCTTTGTAGATTTTCTATTCTGATGGACTAAAAACTCAAAAAAAAAAAAAATTAGGGCCTGGAAATCCTTGTTTGGATGAAGTCTGGACATACTCTTAGTTTCATCATTTCCAAATTGGAGGTTCAAACTTTGGGGCAGCCAGAGGGGACCCAAGTGGGAGAAGAAGAGGGGTAGGGGTCAGAACGATGTGGGACTCTTGTGTTGTTCAAGATGAACATGGAGTGGCAATACAGATGACTTGGTGGGGAGTAGAACCAGCAATCTGTTCTCCTTGTCCTGGGGATCAGAATCTAGTAGCGGAATGCATGTATGACTCCCCCACTGTGTCAGGAGTGTAGTCAGCTGGGTCATCAGTTGAAGAACAGAGAAGCAGGTAAAAGAGGCGTGTGGCAAGGGGAACTGCCACGTCTTAGTCAAGCCCTCAGCCTTCAGATGCGCCATCTCAGTCCAGTATCTTGTAGTCAGGTATCTACAGCCATTTCCAATGATGCTGTCCATATTCAATGGTGTGCTCTATGGACATGAAACAATAATGTGTGTATAAGCGTACTGTGAACAGAGATGTGAATGATATGGTAAGTTAAAAAGGCAGCTTATGCCTTATTTATTT
>NW_008327604.1:274694-289118 GCF_000622305.1 Nannospalax galili
AAAATGTATAATCTATACACATAGACACATTCTAGAAGGAACTATATAAACATGTTTATACTGATTATCACTTGATAAAAGCTTTGTCCTTCCACTGATTTTTGGAAAACTGTGAACTTGTATCGGATGTATGATCTTTTTAAAGACCCTGGAATTATTTTTATTTATTTATACCCCAAATTGCCCACCAGGGAGCTTTCTATGTGATTTGGGAAGTTCGGTTATCACACCCATGTCTGAGGTTTCAGAGCTTGTTCTCGGCCTAGATGCAAGATTTCTCATTGCTTCTCTGCGTAGGAATAACTTAAAAATATAACTTTTGAGTAATATCAGTCACTAAATACATACATATTTAGAAAGTACTTTGCATTTCAGTATTCTTTGACGATAACTTTACACATGTGTAGTCTCATAAAAATCTGATGTTCAATTTAATTAAGCAAACCTTTCGTGCAAACTCCCTTACCACCTCTAATATAGCCACTGCTTTTGAAATGCTCTGAAACTATTTTGCATGAATCAAGTAAACATTGGCAGAGAATTCCATCATATTAGTCAGGCATTGACTCTTATGTAGCCATTTCAACCTACTTGGGAAAGCGAATTATCAAATTGTAGTTTAGATTTCCATTTTATTATTAGTATTCACTTTGGTGTCTGATTATGAGCAAACTCTGTGACTCTAGGGGAGGTAAAGAAGGACCTGGTCTAAATCCATTCTGTAGATACATATCAAGTATCGACAGGTGTGTGTGGAAAGATACCAGGGCCGACTCAGGATCTGATGGTTTCTGTGGAACCCTGGACAAGTAGCTTAATCTCTCGGGGCCTTAGTTTTCTTACCCAGAAAATTCAACACATTTATCATCATGTATAAACATCTATGCAAGATCTAAAAATGCACTCAAGGACTTTTCAGTGCAGAAGTAGAAACAGACCAATACTCATTCTTTATGATATGAGGCAGCCCATATATATTGCTTTCTGGACCGGCTTAAGGACCGTGGTTGTTAAGGGCTGCAACTGGAAATGATCTGGGATCACAACCTGAGCTCTAACACTTACCAGTAGTGAGATTACCAACAACCTCTCAACCTTTAGTTTTCTAATCCATAGGTTGGGATCTCCTAGGGTGAAGAGTAAATGAGATAATGTATTTAAGTATACATATTTATCACGGTGGTGGGTTCCTCATAAGTACACTGTGAATGTTAGCTGTTATTACTAACATTTCTTCCATCTGGGATAATTCTGGTGGAAGGAAATTTTAAACTGTGTTTTGAAAGATAGTCTAAATATTTTTAAAAAATTAAAATAACTTTGAAAATAACATAAGCAATACATATTCACTGTAGACAAGCATGGATGAAAAAGAGATGACACCAAAGAAGGAATCCCACATGCGCCTGAAGCCCGGGACACACGCATGCACACACACACACGCGCGCACACACACACACACACACACGTGCACATACACACACACACGCGCGCACGCGCCCACGCACACACACACGACACGGACTTTGTTAGGTGGAGCCAGTGAGGAAGTATTTCCAGCAGTGGATGAGGATGAGCGGTGGAGTATTCATCAAACAGGCAGAAGCAGAGGGTCCTTTGGGGAAGGGCTGGGAGCTCAGGCTGGTAGAGGGTTTTATACAGTAGCATGGGAAAACCATGGACAAAACTTAGACAAGGGCAACTAGAGGAAGGAACTGTTATAGGGACAGGATGTACTTTTTAAAGGGCATTGCTGTCCACAAAGACTCGATATTACAAACTATGCCAAGCCCATGAGAAATCCGTTTTGCTTATGTACCCCCTCCCAGCCATTATTTGGTCCTCAAAATGAAGATAAAATCCTGCAGATATAGCAACTCCAATTTCTTATAGGCCTGGCTGATTAACCCCAACACTGTTGGTGGGTTTTTCTTTTTTGTTTTAATTATATAATAATTTGAGCACCCTCCCTCACATCCCTTCCAATCTCTAGTCAATTTTTCTGTTTCTAGACCTTTTTGGCTACTTCCAAGATGGATTGGGGCAGGGGCACGGCATATTGCCGGATGAGGCTCTGAAGGCGGATGGAACTGTCTTCCTCGTGCTTCTGGAGCGCAGCTGGCAAGTCCAGCTGCGACCTGCTTTCACTGTGGGCTTTCTCCGGACCCCTCTGCCCATAGTTCTTTAAGGTCTGTCGGTGCTGGTGGCTCGTTGCAGACACAGAACCACTACCCAGCTGCATTTGTTGTCCTGGATGTCAGTGCCAACCTTTACAGTCACACTGGGGTCCCCAAAGAGGTCAAGGTAATCGTCCTGGATCTGAAAGAACGCACCCATCCCCAGCAGGATCTTCATGGCATTGGCGTGCCCCTTCTTGTCAATGCCTGACATGTACATGGCAGCAGCCATAGGCAGGTAGAAGGAGCAGAGACAAAAGCTTTTTCCCCATCTTTTCATTGTATTTACCAAGATCCACATGGTGCTGTGCTGTGCTGTGCTGTGGGGTTGTGGGGAGGTGTGATGAGGTCCATGGTCTGCCCAATCTCAGTCCAATAGGAATTCTGTAGAAGCAACTCCCAGGGAGAGCTGGAGTCCAGGAAAAGAGCATGTTGCTCCTCTCAAAATGTAAACCAGAAATTGGATGCTTGTATCCAAGATCAGCAGGATTTCAGCCGGCACTTCTCTCGGATTGTCAAGGTGCTGATCCCAGATGAACGAGCATGAGAGATGCCACTGTCCGGCTCGAGGACGTCCTGAGTACACGCTGTAGGAGGCAAGAACAGCCAGGCTTTGACTGTGAGCCAAGCATTCTGGGAGCTGGCGGAACCAAGGAAACAGGACGCTGATCGTCTCTAGTGGGCCTTGATCCTGGGTTGGTGTGTAGAACTGCTCCAAGCGTTCTTCCTTGTGACAGATGACATCGTGGATTCTTCCTTCATTAGCTGGGGGCAGATCTGCTGGTATCAGAAGCTAGGCATAGATTTGCATGTCGTCAATGGTGCTTTGCTTCTGAAATACTGAATCGACCTCATGCTCACGTTCTGCTACCTGAACCGATTGGTTTTATGTAATCCAGGTTGGCCTTCAACTCACTAGGTAGCCTAGACTGGCCTTGAACTCTTGATCCTCCTGCCTCTGCTTCCTAGGTTCTGCGATTATAGGCTGTGGCATCATTCCTGGATCCTGGCTGAATAATTTAAAGCCATGATTGTAGGCAAATTTTTGCTTGGCAACAGGCTTTATGGATCTTGGTAAAAACAGGAGGGATGCTTTGTATAAACCCAAGGGAGCATGTATAATCCCAGGACTCTGAAAAGAACCTCTGTACTGTCATAAGGAGATACTTAAAGTCACTAGAATTCCTCTTGGGGAAGGACCAATGTTTGCTATGAATATACTGATAAACTGGGTTAAGGGGAAGACCCTAGGAAGTAAGACAATTCGCCATTTTAACTTGTAAGAAACGTGGATTCTGTAAAAAGTGTGGGGATTTTAATTTGCAATAAGAAATGTAACAAAGCAGAATTGCATATTATAGTAAAGGAGGGAGGTGTTGGACATTCAGGGTGGAGCAGGTGGTGAGAGGAACCTGGAAATGGGGCTCAGTGTGGAAAGGGAGAAAGGGGACTTCCCAGAGCTGGCTGATCCGGAAAAAAGAAAGAGTCGCATTGTCGGAATTGAGTGATGCAGCTTCTCTCTTTGCACCTTCCTCCACAGGCGTTTGCCAAGCCTGGATTGCTCATTTTTGTTTTTGAATGTGTGCTTGTTCTTTAAGGGTGACTCAAATAAATACATGCCTTGTCTAAGTTTGTATGAATGGAAACAGAGACTTCTGGAACAGACTCAGGAACAAAAATCAAAGTTATAGGGGACTTAGTAGTGCAGGTACTCTGTGCTGTGAGCGCTTGAGATCTCAATTCCTAGTATTTAGTAGCATTTTAGAGCTTAAGGGAAAAAAAAAGCAGAATTGTCCCAGGACCACCGAATGCAAAATCATTTGGCAGCAGCCCTTTGCCAGTCACTCTTTGTAAATTTGTGGTTACCTAATACGAAGCCTGAGAAATTCCTCACCAAGAACCAAAGACATCACCATCCCAGTTAACTCACCGGCAGTTAAGCAATGAGTAATTCCCCAAGGTGATAATGAAGAAAGCCCTACATCACAGCAAGAAGAGAGCTACTACCAGCCGGTTTCAGAGTGCCTACAGGCCAGGGCCAAGGCAGGGCAGGACCTACCCTTCCTCCTGATGTTCTCCACAGGCAGGGCAGGACCCGCCCTTCTTCCTGTATCACAGCAAGAAGAGAGCTACTACCGGCCGGTTTCAGAGTGCCTACAGGCCAGGGCCAAGGCAGGGCAGGACCTGCCCTTCCTCCTGATGTTCTCCACAGGCAGGGCAGGACCCGCCCTTCTTCCTGATGTTCTCCACAGAGCAGCATCTACACTTTCTTAAACATCATTCAAGCGTCTCCTTACTGCAATTTCCCCTCACCACACCCAAGTGGAAAGTACCACAGTGTTTTCACAGTTGGCACACATCTCTCCCAGCCCTTACCAAATTGTTTCATGGTTATTTGTCCTCTTGTGCTAGATATAGCTGTCCATCCTCTCTTCGTGGCCCATGGAGAGGAGGCCGGGCTAGAGTTAGTTTGGAGGGGCGTTAGCTCACCGGCTTCATGGGCCAGAACTCAGGTCTTGCCTGTTTACTGTCTTACCCCCAGATTCTTCTGAGGCCAGGACCAACTTAACTTCCCCTTGCCCACCCCAGATTCACCCCAGGCATCACCATTTCTTAGAAGAAGAGCTTGGGAAAAAGTCACCAGCAGCCCAGGGTACCAGGTTAGATGTTCGCTCTTCATCCTGGCTTCTTTGGCAAGGGCCATCTGTGCATTTGCAAAGCTTCATCCTTAGTCATCTGCACTTGCTGGTTGATGTTCTGTTTATGCCCTATTGGAATTCTCATTTGTTGAACACTGTCCACACAAATTATGTAGCCAATCCTAGAGATGCTTTTTACTTATTTCATTTAAGGCTTTTTCCTGGAGTTCTTATTTTCTACCTTTGAACTGATGTTACCTCAGGCCAATCAACCATGTACGTGACCATTTCCAACATGGGGACACCCCACTGTTACCTCCAGGCCAAGGGTGATCGTGTGCCTCCAAAGTAATCTCATAAAAAATTGATACTGGACATTTCCAAAATGTGGGCAGTTTTAAGGATTATAGAAACCCTGGACTCTATTCTAACCTAGGACTGTCATATTATAGATGCTAAAAATGCTTTTTATGTGAGTTTTTACTACCTTATTCTCAAATTTAGAGGCACATCAAGTTAAACAAACCCTTGAGACACACAGAAGCACTTATGTACCAGAGTGAGTTGGACTTCCCCAATTTAAATCTGGACTCTCTAGAGCTGTGCTGCAAGGTGCTGCTCTTCTAAGCCAGTGGTTTTTAGAGCTGGGTTCGTTGAGGTCCTAAGAATCTCTTTGGGAGCTCTTGGTGTGGTGGCTCTATAGAGGACCAGTTGGAGGTTGTGTAGCTTGGGGGTTGAGGTCTTTGTTCTGGTTCCAGAGTCTGACCTTTTCTTTTATATTTGTCTTCATATAAGGAGTTCTGCCATTAAAAGAAATCTTGGGGGCTGGTGAGATGGCTCAGCAGGTAAAGATGCTTGTCATGAAGCCTGAAGACCTGAATTTGATCCCCTGCACCCACATGGTAGAAAGAGAGAATCAACTACAAATTGTCCTCTGGCCTCCACATGTATGCTATGGCGTGTGTGCATCTTCCTCTCATCCAAACAATAAATGTAAAAGAATGTTAAAAAACAAAATATTGACAATTACTGGCCGATCCATTTTCTTTAACTACTAGTTGACATAAGGAGCCGCTGGAGCTTACAGAAATTTAGTGGGTTAGTCCCAGGTAACCCAGACTATTAAATGGCAGCGTTAGATCTCACATTTGATCTCTTAGCTCCTAGTTATATATTGGTATTTTGTTATTATAGAAATGTCCAGACCGGATAAATAATTTTACTAGAACTATTAGAGAAAAAATGAAGCAGGTTTGCTTCTTTTACATTTCCACAGGAAAATCTGAATTAATTCTTGGGGGTTTCATGTCTGACTCCGTTTCCGCATCACACGAATCCATTCAGTTGTTTGCAAGAGGGATGAGTAAGAAGTGACAATCAAAGGGACATTATTTCTAGAAAAACATGTGCACATTTCTGTGCAGCCAGGCATAGTAGAAAAAACACAAATGTACAATTAGTTCATAAAAAAGTGCTCAATTTCGTGACGAAGTACATGAAATTCGGTGGGAGGGTGCCGATGGGGGAAGGGGTATAAAGATGATTAAGGTGCTGTGTATGTGTATGTGAATTTTTACTCAATAAAAAATTTAAAAAGTGCTAAGTTTCACTGTGAGTCAAAGAAATGTAAACTCCTAACAATCTATGACATAATAGCTTGACAAAGATTTTTAAAATTGAGACTGGTTGACTACGTGGTAGGGGAGGGGAGGTCAAAATAAAACATACCGTGTTGCTGGAAGTGTGAATTAGCATCCCGTTTTTGGAGCATATTTCTAGATTTTAAACAGAACTTTTCTTTGATGTAGCAGTCTAAGATTCGATCCTATGGTCATCATCAAACAGCACAAATTTAGTGCAGAGTATTCGCTCTAACAGCTTGAGATGGTGGGTGGGATAGAGATGTCATTTTTCCTGACTTTGTGCTTCCTATGAGGGAATTCTATCAGAACTAATGTTCCTGGTATTTTCTCTTATCCTTTCGCTTACCCTGACCCTGAGGATGAGTGACTTTTGGTTTGTGTGTTATGGACAAAAGCTGTTTCCTGTCCAGCCACTCCATTCATTTCCCTTTCTAGGATTACAAGCCTTCAGCCAGTCTTTTCACCGTCTTCTGATCATGGGGCGGGCTGTGCCTTAGGAGGTGCATCAGTTACTTTTGTTGTTGCTGCAACAAAATACATGACAAAAGAAACTAAGGAAAGAAGGGTTTCTTCTGGCTCATACTTTGTACAGTTCAGCAAGGTGTGGGGAGGGCGTGACAGCAGGAGCTGGAGGTGGCTGGGGGCACACGGCATCCACTGTGAGGAAGCAGGACAGAGGCGAATGCCGGTGCTCAGCTTGCTTTCTCCTTTTCACTCAATCTGGGACCCCAGCCCACGTTAGTGTGTTGCGCACATTTAGGCTGGGTCTCTTCCCACCTCAGTTAGTCCAGAAAAATGCCTCACAGACATGCCCAGAGGCTCAGCTCCTAGGTGATTCTGTAGCCTGTCAAGTTGACAGTATTGGTCATCACAGTTGGACAACCACTAGTTTTGGGGTCTAAGTTAAATGCTGATGGTGGTGAAGATCTTAGCAGTGAGTGTTGCGGTTTGACTCTCAGATGTCCTCCGGACACTTTGTGGGTCAAAAGCTTTGTTCCCAGCTGCCAGTCTTATTTTGGGAGGTGCTGGAAACTTTAGGAGGTGGTACTTAGCTGGAGGAAGCAGTGTGTCCTTGAAGGTATCTTATTCCTGGTCCTCCTCTTCTCTGCTTTCTGACCATGGTGGGGTGAGTGACTATTCCACCACGCGCTCCCATCGTGACGCTCTGCCTCACGGTAGGCCCCCATCAATGGGATCAGGGAACAGCGAATGAAAGTCCAGAAACGGTGAGCTCAGTAAGTTTTTCCTCCTTTAAGTTTACTGTTTTCTCAGGTTTTCGACATGGTGACTAAAAGCTGATCACACAGCAACACCACTTGCTTCTCTAGAATTGGCTCAATCAGTAAGTGGTATTTGGTTTCTGTTTCTGCAATCTTCTGTTGTCATCTTTTAGTCTGAAATACAATGAGAAACTGGAAGGTGTTTTAGAACATGATGTTACCATTACAAAGAAATAGGTAATCGTATATGTAGACAGAAAAATGTCTATAATGTAATGTCAAGGGAGGGGGAAAAAAGGTTAAATTTGTATAAGTTTATATAGTAAAGGCTCATGTTTGTTTTATAAGGCTCTCACATGCCCTAGCACACTAATCTGTAACACTGGTTATTTCCAAGGAATGATGCGGTTCATTTATGTATATGGTATACTCTGTTTTGCTTGAAAAAATTTGAACAACCAGGAGGAGTTCATTAAAATTTTATTTATTTATTTTTATTTTTGCCTGCAAATATGCAAGTGTACCATATGAATACAATGCCTGCAGAGGCCAGAAAAGGCATCAGATCCCCTGGAACTGGAGTTATGGTGCCTTTTATATTTATTTATTTATTTATTAATTTATTTATTATTTATTATTTATTTTTGAGATAGGGTCTCTCTGTAGCCACAGCTGGCCTGAAACTTGCTATGTAGACTAGGCTGGCCTTAATTTCACAGAGATCCACCTGCCTCTGCCTCCTGAGTGCTAAGATTAAAGGTGTCTAACACCCCAGGAGTTAATTTTTTAAAAATAATAAAACTTATTTTTCTAAGAGAAAAAGTTGTGGTTATTCTATCATTGGTAAAGGTTGATAATCTAGTTATTAGAGACTGAACTTAATTCAACAGTTTTCTCTTTCCTACAAAGGGAAGCAAGGACACTGGAGGTGATCTGAATTCATGCCTTGAAGTAAAATGATGCTTGGTCATATTTACCCTAGGTATTCTTTTTGAGTTGGTGTATACTTTCTCAATTTCATTCTTTGAATGCAGTCTGTTTGATGAATGTTTTTATATTTTGATAATAAAGCAATGTATATTAATCATACAAAACTTGGAAAATATAGCAAAACGTAAAGAAACAGGTAAATGGCTTATGATCCCATCATCTAGGCAGATGTGTCCAACCTTTTGACATTGAAACATGACACTGTCATCTACAAACTTCACATTTGAGAACCACATGATGAAGTTTTTAAAAATCACAAAACCCCTCCCAATGTTTTAGGTAAGTGTATGATTTTGTGTTTGGTTGTGTTCAGAGCTATCCTCAGCTATATATTGGCTATATGCGGCTAGCAGGTAGGGGCAAATATTAGCATTTTGCCTTGTTCTAGTCCCCCCCCCCTTCTTTCTTCCTTCCCTTCCTCTTTTTGGGGGTGTGTGTTGAGACAGGATCTCATTATGTAGCCTTGGCTGACCTGGAACTCCTATGTAGATCAGGCTGGGAGGCAAATATTAGCATTTTGCCTTGTTCTAGTCCCCCCCCTTCTTTCTTACTTCCCTTCCTCTTTTTGGGGGTGTGTGTTGAGACAGGGTCTCATTATGTAGCCTTGGCTGACCTGGAACTCCTATGTAGATCAGGCTGGCTTTGAACTCACAGGGACCCACCTGCCTCCACCTCCCAAGTGCTGTCCAGTTTTTTTTTTTTTCTTTGTGTATTTGTTCATGGCTGACACTATGTTCTGAGTTCATATGTGTAAATTGCTATTTCTTTGTTTAGAGTTAGAAGCTTTCCATCATTTGGAAAAACCTCATAAATGTCATTTAAAAAAATGATATCATGCAACTGTATTTCAGTTGGATTATCTTTGCCTACAGTCTGAATCAGGGTGGTTTGGAGTTGATCAGGGTGACAGGCTGATATTCTGGCAACTCATTAAGACTGTCCCTAATAGTTTCTAGATGACTGCTGAAGCTGTGGATCTCCTGTTTGCATGTAGTTGAATTGCAAATAGGACACAGGAGTACTGGTAGAAAGAGGCTTTGATAAAAAAATGCCTTTTCTCTTCAGCAGAGTAAGGAGGAGCACTTTAGTGTATATCAAGAGCCCTAAACACATTCGCACCCTTTGGCCTAACATTTCTGTGTCTGGGAGTCCTGAGGAGGTTTCCCCTTACTCATCTGTGACCAGAGCAGGGTCTCATGATCGCTGATGGACTGTCATTCCCACGATTTACCCCTGGGATTGGGCCACTCTACCAATTACCAAGGGGACCAGAAGAGCAGTGTGGCTATTGTGTAGATACTAAAAGAGCATTTTATTCTTTAGTATTGGAAATAGCCGTTCATATAAAACATTTGATCTCAAGTCTTCTTTTGCATTTCAGATCATTTTCTTTAGAGGAATTCATAGCAGTTAGAATTAAAGGGTATAAATATTTTAGATTAAAGGGTATATGTATTTTATGGCAATATTTATACTTTTATGTTGACTCATTGCTAGAATGAATAATTATATAATACTCTAGTAACAAGTACTTGGTACTCATTACTGATAGTAATTTAGTATTTTTCTTTTTAGTATAGTCTAGACTTGTATCTGAAACAGGACATAGCAAAAAAAAAATAGATTCTTTCTACAATCAAAATAAAAAACAAACAGCACTGAAAAACTTAAAACCCATTTGTTCTCAGGATTTTCTTTCAGTAATCACTGAGTTAACTGAAATTAAGCAAAACCTAACTATAATTGCACTTTCTATTACTGAGTGCAAACTCTGAGGTGAACGTCATTTCTCATGGAGGAATTTGAAGCCGTTTGGGTGGATTTGTCTTGTTCTGTCTCTTTCTGATTATTTTTATTATTTACCACTTCCACATGAATGTGGGAACTCTTGACTGAAGAGAATATGAAACTCTGTTAACTTAGCTTTTTATAACTGACTGGTTAAAAGGGAGATTGAAAAGTAAAGGAAGTCAAAACAGTCAAAAGAGGAATGTAAAAGTATCTCTGGTCTGGTTATCTTTTCATTCTCTGCAGCAGATGATTTAGACATCTACAATCAGACCTCCACCCCTAAAAGCATTAGTCATGGTGGATTCTTCTAGAGGGAAGACAGCAGCATGGCTAAGGGCCTAGGAGAATTGTTTGGAGTGTTAAATAAAATTCGGATTCTAAAAAGTGGAAAGATGTGTTGGCAAGACTGGAATGGGTGACAGTCTCGCAAGTGGGCGCACTGATTAAGCCCGCCTTCTTCTCTGCACACCTACCTTGAGAAAGGACAGCACTGCTCGCACTTTAACAAACCCTCTCCTGGCATTTACGGAATTGACGGGACCCACTGATGAATTTGGAGTTCCACCCCCTGAGAGTTGGTTGAGAATTCTCTCACATATTTCTTAAGTTTTATCTTAATCTTGTAGAAAAGATAATCTTTAGAGATTCTTTCCTCTGTAGACGGCTCTGCTTTGCCATAAAATACACTTGCAAATAAGTCTGCAGATTTTTCAACACAATGCCTGCAGCAACATCCATGATAAATCCTTCCCTGGTCTCAGCTTCCTGTAACCTTCTCCATCCCTCACAATGACATGCACTTTCCCTCATTCATCTTTTATTACAATTCAATATTGTGCTTGAATATCATTAGCGGGTATGCAGTGTTCCCTTCTCTCTCTCTTTTTCTTTAAAGGACAAACTACTGTTGTACACATTTCATCTGGAAATTGACTTTGGTGTTATAGGGTCTAATATATTTACACAACAGGTACAGAAAGGTATTGGAAAAAAGAAGAAATATTTTTAACATCGTAAACCTCTAGCAAAAATATGTGTGTAATAGAATCTGGTACTGTGGTATTACACACATTACAGCTGTCACTGTGACTTAGAGCCTTAGTTTAGCTGAAAGAAAATCCATAACCCCAGAAATGCAACAGCGCCTGAGTCACAGTTCAGGGTAATAAATGTTTTTCACAGGATACTGTAATCCATATTTCCAAAGCTGATGCAACAAAGGAATTTCTACTAGAAATCTTTCAATTTCATGGGTGGAGGCTCCAATGAAGAAAGAAACAGAAGGGGAAAAGTATTTAGAAAAAAAAAATTGATGCACTTGAGTGATGTCATAAACTACCCGGATATTCAGAAACCTTAGCTATCTGGCTAGGGAATTCAGTTTGGTTCTTTCTGCTGTGAAAAGTCGGACAGGGAGAACTTACAGTTGACTTTATCTGAATAACTTTAAGGGTGGACTGGTTTTCTTTGTAAAGGGCATGTTCCTTGAAGAGATCTGTTCTATAACTAGAACAAGAAATTGGAGAGAGGAATCCGAGACCTCCATCTTGAAGGGCTTTCTGAAGCCGGGGAAAAACCATTGCCTTAGTTAGCCTGGTCAGGGTGAGTCTGATGAATTCTCAAGTGCCTGTGGTTGCCGGCTGTGTTCTTACGTACATAGGGGTGGCAGCGGCTGGAGAGGATCAGGATGGCAAACACTGAGAAAAGCAGTTGCGTTAACTTGGCTGGCCTTACTGTCTTTGACCATCTAGAACAGTCGTTTTGCTATGACAGCAAAAACTAGGGTCTAGTTTAGTCGATTTATGGGAGCATATGGGTGGGAGCTCTGTCTACTGGAGGTTTTTTCTTGCTATCACCAAATGGGCCCCATACTTGACCACGTCTGAGTCATGCTTTTTCCTTCCTCACATGCCCAACTTCTGCACATTCAAGACCCTCTTGAATGCTCCTGTGGAGATGCATTTCTCCCACCCGTTAGTTCCAGAAGAAGCTTATCTATATTCCTTTTATACCATTTATGATATTCTAAAGTTAGTTGCTCACATAGGCAGCAGATCAATTTGCTGAAGTTCAATTCCCTAAAGTCATTTAACCAAATTAAATTCACCAAAAGTCAATTGAGGAAATCAATTTGCCTAAAGCAACTTTTTCTACAAGTCTGTGATTTATTCATCATAAGCTCCTGGTGGCAGAAGCCCTGTCTCTCTCACTCCTGGTGCTTCTCCACAACAGACAGCACATTGCTCGGGGTGTTGAAGGGCTTGGTGGATGGTTATTACTGATTGAATTTAATTGAATATAATTATAATACAGATACAGCTTCATAATTCTTGATTTCCCATGTTTACCTTTTCCGTCTTGGTGGAGAGGTGCAGGCCACACCTAGCCAGAGTGGAGTGACCTAGAGAAGTGTTGCAGCCAAGCCGCCCTTCAGGTGCATCGTTTGCATAGACTGGTGTGAGAGGTTTATCCCTTTATTGGGTTCTGAGCCTCGCCTCCGGGCCCTCAGGAGCTTGTGGTCAACGTTGCTTTCTGTAGCTTTTCTGAGTGTGTTCCTCTCCCCCATCCTGTTCAATAAGCCTCATTGTTCTGTAGGTAATTCCTCATCTCTGGTTATTGCCATGGCCTGAAAGTCTGTTTCCTCCTAAAATTCACGACGTTATATTTGAATCCCCATGTGACTGTATTCGTAGATATCTCTCCTTCCTTCCTTCCTCCCTCCCTTCCTTATTGAGACAATGTCTTCATATGTAGTCCAGGCTGTCCTTAAACTTGTGATCTTTTTATCTCAGCTTCCTGGACGCCGAGATTGTAGACATGTGCCAACATGCCCTGAAAAGAGAAAAACTATTGAACCTTAAATAATACTGTTTATTCGACTAGATTTTGGAGTTACTTGAAACCCTGTCACACATTTCTTCTTTTTAATTTCTCTCTTCTGGATCAGGAATGTTTGTCTTACTATGGCATTTTATTAATTATATTTTCATTTATTATCATTTGTATGTATATGATGTGTGTGTAGTATGCATGCATACATACATATCTATGTATGTGTATTAATGTGTGAATGTGGACACATGTGTGCCATGGCATGTATGGGGAGGTTCGAGGATAACCTCAGGTGTGGGTCCTCACGGTCCACCTTGTTCGAGGCAGGGTCTCTTGTTCAAGGCAGTTGAAGCCTGGCTGGCTGGCCCATGAGAGCTTCCTGGGACGCTCCTGTCTCTACCTCCCATTTTGTTGGAGACATGCTAGCTAAGATTACAGACAGCAGTGGGTTCTGGAGATCTGAACGCAGATCCTCATGCTTGAGTGGCGAGCGCTTTACCCATTGAACCATCTTCCCAGCACTTTCAAAATTGTATTTTGAGGACCCACAGGCCTCTCTCTCCGGGTTAGTGGATCGTGCCCTCTGAGCCTTGACTCCTCCAGCCTTGTTCAGTGTCCCATCTCCTCCTCCAGTCTCTCCTCCTAGCCTGGGTCCTGTCCCATTCCTTGTCTTGGCGCCCCAGACACCTGGGGATCCACCACTGCTTCCTGATCCTTTGCATCCAGACCAACTCAGTTCCTTCTTGGGTCCCCAGGAGCACTCTGGACCTGGCCCCGCCCTCACCTCCCTCTGCTTCCCCGGGCTGCACAACTGGCCAGCCTCTTTCCTGGACGCTGGGGCTGACCTTTCCACTTCCTGGTCTTTTGCATCCAGACCAACCCAGCTCCTCAGTGCAGTCCCCAGGAGCCCTTGGGGCCGCTTCCCGCCCCCATCTTCCTTTGTATCTCTGGGTGGCAGGGCCACCAGCTGCCCTAGACCAGCTCCCAGGCCAGTCCAATCCCCAGATTCTTGAGGCCAAAATCTTTCCTGGAGGGATCCAGATCTTAGGAGAAAGCCTGAGAGAATCTGGTTCTCATCTGACTTGGGCCTCTGTGGGAACTCCTGAAGACAAAAGCAATCTGGCCATTCCAA
>NW_008327604.1:291343-292308 GCF_000622305.1 Nannospalax galili
CAGATGGACTTGAACCAGTGTCCAGTCTATAAAGAGGAGGGTCAACACGGAGGAATCATTTCCTCCATGCTTCCAAGAGAAGCCAACAGTGGTCTAGTAGGACCTTTGACTTATCTTCACATAGGCAGAACTGGTAAAAGAAAGGAGCCAGGGGCTCCTCCCAAGCCCATGTGACCCCTGAGGAACAGATCCTCAATCGACGTTAAGTGTAAAAATAGTTTTTTTCTTGGCCAAATGTATAGTCTTAAGCACCCAAAAAGGAAAGTATAACCAAAGATTAAAGGGGCCAATATAATTTTTTAAGAGTCCATATGCATAGCTAAAGGCTACATAACAAGCAACAATGCCAGATAGGAGATACCTTCTTTTGAGTTGTTGGCCAGGGTGGCCCAAGGGACTCCCAGATAGTAACCCAGCATAGAACTGGGAAAATAAACAGCAGACCCCAATCTTATCTAAAGGAATATTGGCGACTGATTGCTGCTAGATTAGGAACAGCTGACCTTCCTAAAACAAGACCTCTAGATAGGCTGACTAGATTCACCAGATGGACAAGTAGTTGGGAACAACTGGGGTGCTGATAACACAGCACAGTAGCAGGGATATTAGAGTAGAAGGGCTCTAGTCGGGGGGTGAGGTTATGGGAGGCTGCTATCTGGGAAGTGGGTGTATAGTTGAATGAGATGGTTTGGGATGTTCTGTGTGATGTACACACACACACAAATCAAATTTTAAAAAATGTATTATATTTGAGGAGGGAGCATGGAAATTTATGTCATGTTAATTAGTAGAGGTGATAAACATTATCATTGAAATCTACCCATGACTTTATAGACATGCACAGGTGCCAAGAATCCCAGTGCAGCCGACTATGACTTGTAATAATCAGCTACATACAGATTAGAGGTGCATGCACCAACATCTCAGTGTTAGTAGCAAAAACAATGAGTCTTTCTGTAAGAAAC
>NW_008327604.1:292445-292842 GCF_000622305.1 Nannospalax galili
GTGCCGACAACACAGCAGACAGTAGCAGGGATATCAGAGTATAAGGGCTGTGGTGGGAGAGGGAGGCTATGGAGGGTGCTATCTGGGAAGTGGGTGTATAGTCGAATGAGATGGTTTGGGATGCTCTGTGTGATATACACATAGAGAAAAATTAACAAATTCTCAAAAAATGTATTATATTTGAAGAGGAAGCATGGAAATTTACATCATGCTAATTAGTAGAGGTGATAAACAATACCACTGAAATGTGAAACATGACTTTATAGACATGCACAGGTGCCAAGGATCCCAGTGCAGCCGACTATGACTTGTAATAATCAGCTACATACAGATTAGAGGTGCATGCACCAACATCTCAGTGTTAGTAGCAAAAACAATGAGTCTTTCTGTAAGAAAC
>NW_008327604.1:293100-308549 GCF_000622305.1 Nannospalax galili
AACAATTTCCAGAGATTAGAAATGCATGTGCACCTTAGTGTCAATTGTATTGAAAATGAATTTTTCTATATGAAACTGCGTATTTTAATAGTGAAATGGAGATCTTTTTTAAAGGTTAAAACCTCTTTTAATTTTATGTCTTATAGGGTTTACACTGAGTACAATATTGTACGACTGTAATAATTCAACTGTAAACCTAAAAATTTATAGCCAATTTTGAAAGAGATGAATCTTATCAGGAAACTGTTATTGAATAAGTCAATGCTGTTGTAATGAAATGCTTCTTCTAAGTATGTGGTTAATAAATTAAAAAAAAAACAAAAAAAGCAAAAAAAATTAAACAAAAAAACAAAAAACAAAATTGTATTTTGAAAACATTTGATCTGTTTGATCTCACAGAGTCAGTGATGGTGAGGAATTTTGCTTCAGGATAAACTGTTTCTTGAGTCTCTTCATATCTGATTTAGATGATAATTAGATGAGACTTTAGACTTCTAAGTAGCTGTTGGAATGAGGAAAGCCTTCTAGGGCATCTAGGATGAGTGAATATATTTTCCATGTGAAAAAGGCAGGAATTTTGGGGAGCTAAGAATGAAAGGCAATATACTTTGATATTTGTCTCCTTCAACCTCACCAGGAAACTGAATCTCCAGTGTGATATTTAGATGAGGGAGGTTTAGGGAGGTGATTAAGTCAGGAGTGGAGGCCTCATCAACGGGATTAGTGCTCTCATAAAGACTCCAAGAAGCTCTTTTGACATTTATGTCACATGACTACAGTGAGAAGATTCTCATTTACGAGCCAGTGCCTTGAACTGCCATTACCTTGATCTTGGACCTCCCAATCCCCAGAATTGTGAGAAGTAGATTTCTATTGTTTATAAGTCAACCATTCTATGATAATAGGTTACAGCAGCTCAAGGGGACCAAGACAAGCATGAAAAATGGATTGGGTACTTTTCTCTTCTGTGAGAACTTCAAACTCAAACATCAACAGTTCACAAATGTTCTAGCTCATCTCCGTTACTGTGATAAGGCACTCTGACCAAAGGCAACTTAGGGCAGGAAAGGCTTTATTTCACTTACAGGTGACAATCCATCATTGAGGGAAATAAGGGCAGGAACTCAAACAGGAACCTGAAGGAGACCACAGAGGAATGCTGCTTGCTGGCTGATTGGCTTATGCTTATCTAGCTTTCTTTTTAAAGATTTCTTATTTTTATTTTAGTTAATTTATTTTTTAATATTTTATTTATTTATTTTATGTGTATGTGTGTATTGCCTGCATGTAGGTAAGTGCACCCATGTCGTGCAATGCCCGCAGAGGACAGAAGAGGCTGTCGGATTCCCCTGGAACTGGAGTTACAGACAGTTGTTAGCCTCCATGTGGGTGCTGGGATTTGAATCCGGGTCTTCAGCAAGAACAACCAGTGTTCTTAACCGCTGAGCCATCTCTCCAGCCCTCTTATTTTTATTTTTAATCATGTGTATGTGTGTGTCTATGTGTGGGTTTGTGCACATGAGTACAGTGGCTGGTGGCGACCAGAAGAGATGTCAGAGTTCCTGGAGGGGTTACGGGTGGTTCTGAGCTCCCTGATATGCATGCTGGGAACAGAGCTCAGGTCTTCTGCAAGAGCAGTGTCCTAGCTACTTTCTGTTGTGATAAACACCATGACCAAAACCAACTTGGGGAGAAAAGGGTTTATTTCACATTCAGCTGATAGTTCCTTATGGAGAGAAACCAGGCAGGAGCTCAGGGCAAGAACAGTACAGACCATGGAAGAACACTGCTTAGTGGCTTGCTTCTCTGGTTTCTTCCTGGCTGCCATGAGGTAAGCAGCTCTGTTCCTAACATC
This sequence comes from Nannospalax galili, assembly GCF_000622305.1. Lineage (NCBI taxonomy): Eukaryota > Metazoa > Chordata > Mammalia > Rodentia > Spalacidae > Nannospalax > Nannospalax galili. The sequence goes on from NW_008327604.1 coordinate 294,956, forward strand.
CTCCCAACCATGATGCTCCACCTTGCCCAGGCCCAAAGTGATAGGGCCAAATGACCATACTGAAGCTTCTGAAAGCACAAGGCAAAATAAGATTTTTTTTCCTTTGTTTCTATTATACATTTTGTCACAGTGACAAAAATCAGATTAACAGAACTTACTTTTTTTCCTTTTTTGAAACAGAGTGTTACTTTTTAGCCCAGGCTGGCTTTAAACTTGGAATTCTCCTGCCTCAGCCTCCCCTGCGCTTGGGGTTACAAGTGTTCACAGCATGCTTACTTAGTTTTCTAGTAGTTCCAGCTGAAAATACCTACAGTGGTAGCCCTTGAGTTTTATGAAGTAGTTGAGTTCTTTAACAGTGAACATTTGGTAGATGTTCCCTGAGTTTTCTAATCAGTTTGGCAAGAAACCTATATGACTTTAGGGTCAATCAGACCCATGAGCCAACTCTGATCTCATCATTTACAAGCTGTGTGACCTTGAACAACATATTCAGTTTTTTGCAAATCTTTTTCTTCATTTTAAAAATAGGGACAATACAAATCTCTCCCCACACATGTCATTTAAAGGTGAGTATTATTGTCATGAAACAGTGCGAAGACGTTGGAGCTGGGAAGTGAGTGAAGTGTGAAAGGTCTGATGTTTGGCACAGTCAGCCGGTTTTTGGTACGTAGCCTAGACTCACTTCTGTAGGTTGTTGATGAAAGTGTTTAAAATGACTCAGAAGGGTCACTTACAGTTTATTGCAGTCAGAAAAAGAAAATAAGGCAGGTAAGCTGGAGGTCTTGGCAGCTGTTGGGAGGAAGATAGAATGACAATAAAGAGAAACTTAAATCTTTAATAGCGCAAGTAAGGGACCGGTGAGATGGCTCAGCATCAGCACCAAGCCTGACGACCTGAGTTTGATATGAAACCAGTATTATTCTGCTACCAAAACCAGGTAAAGACATGAGGGAAATAAATAAATAAGTAAAACTACAGACACATTTCTTTGATAAACATAGATGTAAAAATTCCCAACAAAGTTTTTGCAAACTGAATTCAGGATCACATTAAGAAGGTCATCATTATAACCAAGTGGGCTTCATCTCAGAAAGGCAAGGTTTGTTCAACATATGTAAATCAATAAATGCAATATGCCATAAAAGCAAACTTGAGCACAGAAACCACATACTTTTCTTGACTGATGCTGAAAAGGCATTCAACAAAATTCAGCATTCCTTCATGATAAAAGTCCTGGAGATTTTAGGAATAGATGGATCAGACCTCAAAACAATGAAGGTTGTATACAACAAACCGATAGCCAACATTATATTAAATGGAGACAAATTGAAAGCATTTCCTCTAGAATCAGGAATGAGACACGATGCCCATTCTTCCCTCCTCTTCAGTGTAGGACTCAAAGCCCTAGTAGAGCAATTAGATAGGAGAAGGGAACATGGGGGTAAAAACAGGCAAAGAAGAAGTCCATCCATCCCTATTTGTAGATGACATGCTAGAAAAGCTAGAAAGACCTTCCAGGCTCCCAGACTGGCAGCATTAATATTGTGAAAATGGCTATACTACCAAAATTAATCTACAGATTAAAAAAAATTTATTTTTATTTTATATGTATGCGTGTATTGCCTGAGTATAGGTAAGTGCACCCGTGTCATGCAGTGCCCATGGAAGACAGAGAGGCCTCTGGAACTGGAGTTACGGTCAGTTGCTAGCTGCCATGTGGGTGCTGGGATTCGAACCCAGGTCTTCTGCAAGAACAGTGTTCTTCACTGCTGAGCCATCTCTCCAGCCCCTAAGCTACAGATTTAATGAAATATCTATAAAAATTCTAATATCATATGTCACAGAACTAGAAGAAATTCTAAGAATTCATATAGAATCACAAAAGAGCACAAGTAGACACAGCAATCCTAAGGAATAGGAAAACAGCTGGAGAAATCACAGTTCCCGACCTCCAATTATGTAACAAAGCTATAGTGATGAGCACAGCCTGGCACTCACAATGGAACACAGTAGAGGACTCAGAAATAAACCACCAAAGCTATGCCTGCCGAATCCTTGACAAAGGAGATGAAGACATGCATTGGAAAAAAGCCTATTCCACAAATGGTGCTGGCGAAACTGAGTGTACGCCTGCAGTAAAAGAAATCAGATTTGTGTCTCTTACCTCGTACAAAAATCAGTGTGAAATGGATCAAAGACCACAATTTAAAACCGGAAACACTGAAACTTCTAGACTAAAACATAGGAAATACTCTTCAAGACATCAGGGTAGGCAAGAACTTTCTGAACAGAACATCAATAGTGCAGAGGAACTAGGCCCAAATATCAACAGATGCGGCTGTCCGAAATTAAAAAGTTTCTGTATAGCAGAGGAAACTATCAGCACAGCACCTGACAGCCGACAGAATGGGAGGAAATCTTTCCCAGCTCTACCTCAGGCCAGGGACTCATAGTCAGAATTTGCAAAGAACTGCAGAAATTAAATACCAAGGAAATAAAACTGCCAATCAACAAATGGGCTAATGAATGGAACAGACAGCTAAAAAAGAAATACAAATGACCAACAGCTATTTTAGAAAGCACTCAGCATCCCAGTCATCAGGGGAATGCAAATTAAAACTACTTTGAGATATAACCTCACCCCAGTCAGAATGGCTATTATTAAGAAATCTGGTAACACATGGAGGAGGGGATGTGGCAAAAGAACCTTTATTCGCTGCTGGTGGGAGTGAAAATTAATATAGCCATTATGGAAATCAGTTTGGAAGCTCTGAAAACAATTAGAAATAGAGTCACCATATGACCTATCTGATTCCTGGGCATATGCCCAGAGGAACACCACCCCTGTACAGAGATATTTATACCCCCTATTTATTGCTGTTCAAGTCACTATAGGAAGGAAAAGGAACCAACCTAGTCTATCAGCAGATGAACGTAAAAATGAAAACATGGTACACATATAAAATGGAATATTATTCAGCTCTAAAGAAATTTGAAATCACAAAATTTCTAAGAAAATGGATGGACCTAGAATGTGCAATATTAAGCAAGGCCACCAAACCTCAGAAAGAAAGAACTCCTAGTTTATAAGGTATACATGTATGTATGTAAACAATGTGTGTGTTTAGTATAACATTTAGAAAGGGGAACAAGGTAGGGTGATAAAAAGTGATGCTGGTGAGTTCACAGATATAATGTACTTCATGTAAGTCCTTTGAATGTTCTCTCAAGGTATAACACATTTGCAATGCAAAGTAAGTCCTTAAATGGGCAGTATCTATATGTGATTCCAAGAGGGACTGTTACCTTACTGGGAGATCTGAATTTTAAATAATAATTTATAATTTTTCATTGTTTGAATATTTCTGTACACCGTAGTTATTTGTGTGTACCACCACACTTAAGATGTTTTATTCTTTATGGAAGTATTTTTAGCTACTGAAGTAATAGTGTGACATTTATGTTTAAAATAATCATAATTTTGAAATTTATGAGAATTCCTGGAAATACTGATTTATTGTCCCTGAACCTCATAGAGTAACATGCCAGGAATTTGAAAACACTAAGAAATTTGCTGTTTTTCACTGTATGCTGTAATTCTAAATTGTAGAATTGTTGCCGAAAAAGGACTCAGACAGGAACTTTCAATTTATTGCAGTCAAAGAGAAAAAGAAATGGAGCAGGCAAGCTGGAGGTTCTGTCAGCTGCCTGAAAGAGGGACACAGAAAATGGACAACAGGAAACTTCCATCTTTAATCATGCAAGTCAGGGGCCAGTGAGATGGCTCAGCAAGCAAAGGTGCTTGCCGTTAAGGCTGATGACCTGAGTTTGATCCCTGAAACCCACATGGTGGAAAGAGAACTGACTGCTGAAAATTGTCTTCTGACCTCCATGTATGTAGTGTGGGAATACATTCAACACACACAAGCAGGCACACGCACACAAACATAAGTAAGCTAAGAAATAATGCAAGTAAAAAAATGACACATTTTGGAGGATTTGATGGTTAGTGTTGTCAACTTGACAGGAGCTAGAATTACCCAGAAGACACTTCTGGGCATGCCTGTGAAGGTGTTATGTAGGTTAAGTTGCCGAGGTGGGACAATGCATCCTAACGGTGGGTGGTACCTTTCCACGGGCTGGGGTCCTAGACTGAATAAAGAGGAGGATGTGAGATGAACACTGGTACTTACCACCTCTGCTTCCTGACTGTGGACGCAGTGCACCTGCTGTCTCCTGCCATTACCACCACGCCTTCCCTGCTATGAAGTACAGCACTCCCTCTTCCCCTCCAAGGTAAACCCAAATGAACCCACCTCTTAACTTGCTTTGTTGGATCAACAAGACAAGTAATTAATGCAGAGGACAAAGTGGGCACAACACAGAACCAGTTGTCCAGAGCATGTTCCTTACAGTTTTATTGAAGGAACCCCAAATTGTCATTTTCTTAGGATAACATAGGCCTTAGTTGGGAAAACAGCACTTTGTCCTTTCTGGCTAATCAAGGAGGAAATATTTAACCTTGATTTGATGTGGTTTAGCCTTGTAGTTAAGGAAGGACTACTCTGGGTGGCCTGGAATTGAGGGTGTGTCTAAGCTAGGAAGCATTTCTCGTTAGATTACTTTCTAGTTTAGTTAGCTTTGGGCCAGTTTAAAGCCCCTGTCATTGGTCTATCTTTAGCCTTGCAATTTGTTATAAGAAGCTTATGGATCTTATCACTTACTGAGAAGCTGGTGCTGGTTTAATTTTGATTAGCTACGGAGACCAGTCCTGAAAATAAGTTATAAGCAGCTTGGAGATTTGCCTTCATAGTGTTTGAGATCTTTTTTTATAAAAATGTAAACTCCTTTTCTACCTGGCTATTGACCACTGGTCATGGCCTTTGTCTCAGAGGAAACTGGTGTTTGACATTCATTTGTCTCAGTGGTGCCCGGGAATCCCCAGTCAAACTCCTGTCCCACATTGCCAGATACCCGAGTCCCCTACTGGCCGCTCACTGCAGAGTCTGGGAAGTTTTGCTCCAGATGTTTCCCATCTTCTTGCTACTGGGGATATTTAAATCAGTGGCTTAGCTGTGTCTGGAGGAACTGACATTTTTGGTCAAGTCAGGGAAACCTTGGAGGAGGAGTGGGGGAGGCACAGGCCCTAACAGGCACAGTGTAGACACTGCTGGGGGCGGGGGGGGGGCGGCTTGGAGTTGCTGTCAGGAAGGCAGGAGAGGCCCGGCAGCGGTGGAGCGTCCTGAGCAGCCAGTGGCACTGTGGAGTCACGTTCTCCAGGCATCTGGTCAGTGCGCACTTCCAGGAAATGGGCCCGTGCTCACATTCTCCCCCCCCCCCCCCCCCCAGTTATTTTACTACTTAAAGACTGATGTTCTTTCTCTCAACGCTCTAAGGTTCTAAAGGGTTTGCTCTCCAAGCCCCTCAGAAGCTTTGGGGGTCGGGGACGGCCAGGAAAAGGCCCCGTGTAGGGGTCTGAGTTCCTGCCCCAGCCCGGTCTTGCTTGTGGGCTTTGGCTGCAGTTGTCACAGGATTGTACCTTTGCGCCTTTCACTGCCGTCTTCTGACGCTGAGCTGGAGAGAACACACAGGAGTCACTGCCAACCGCCTCTTGCTAGTGCCCTGGGATGTTCCTCACTTAAATCTATGCAAGTGATTAATTCCATCTTCCACAGAGTATCTTCCTATGGGAACTTACTCTACCTTCTAATTTCTGGTGGTATCGTGTGTGTGTGTGTGTGTGTGTGTGTATGTGTGTGTCTGTGCTTGTGTGTGAATGAATAATTGCACTGGCTTCAAGGAGAAACTGATTTTTAACATAAAAACAAGGCGATAGTGCCCAGTGAGATGGCTCAACAGGTAAGGTCTGGATATTGAATGACATTAAGGAATTATTGTTATTCAGGTATGATAATTTTTTATTTATTTTATTTATTTTGTTTTATTTTTTTACTCTTCTTTGATTTATTATTTTTTTAATGGGGCTTTTGTATGCTAACATTCTCCCCTCCGAAGAGGTAACCCTAAAATCTTTTAAGGATTAGATAAAAGCTCCCAAATATTTTTGATAGTTTTGGCCTTTGGAACGGAGTATGTTGCTAAGAGTCCCAAGGACATTTTGACTTTTAGACAAGAAACTGGCTACTTTTCTTTGGGGTCTTTTTACCTAACTGCCTAGCCAATTCCTACCTCCTATTCTTATCACGCCATCCTCTGAAGGGGTTAACCAAATTGCCAATAGGGAATTGGGACACACACCACACTCTGGCTTCTTCCATGCTGAACAGGGATGCAGGGTGAAGCAATTGGGGTACCCTTTCAGAGGGTCTATCGAAAGATTCCCAAATTGCCTGACTCTTATCACCATGTGGGGCAGGATCCAGGCACTCTTAAGCAGTCCCCTGGGTTCTCAAACCCCTATGCCAGAGGGAGGTCAGGACAGGCACTCTGGTGGTCTGCTGAGATCACAGTACACAGTTGGAGGTAGGAACCGGCCCTCCCAATCCAGCGCATCATAAAAAGAATTAGGGAGACTGGAGAGATGGTTCAGAAATTAAGAACAGCATTTGCTGTTCTTGTAGAGGACCCAGGTTTTGGACTCACATAGCATCTCACAACTGTTTGTAACTCTAGTTCTCAGGGGATCCAATGCCTTCTTCTGGCTTCCACCAGGCATGAGCATGGTGCAATTATATACATGCAGGCAAAACACTTCTACTCATAAAAATAAAAATTAGAAAATTAATTTAAAAATTGAAATGAAGGAGAATAGGAGTTAGTTAGTCTGAATTAGGCATATAGTCAGGAGAGGAGGCCCAGACAGGGGAGGAGACCCAGACAGGGAGGAGGCCCAGACTGGTCGAGGCCCCAGACTAGATTCAGCTGTATTCCAGTTACTGTCACTTGTATCCAAAATGGTCTACTTCCTAGTTCTTATCCAAAGTTGGTCCTTTTGGTGAGATTTTTTTTCCCCTCTTACCTCTGCCTCCCAAGTGCTGGGACTACAGGTGTGTGCCACTACATCTGGCTTTGGACTTAAGCCTAATGTCTGGGAAGTATAATCCCTTGAACTCGTAAAGAAATATACTGATGACTTTACTCTTTGGTTATACTTTCCTTTTGGGTATTTAAGACCATACAGTTGTCTCAAATAAATAAATTTATTTTTACACTTAAGGTCATTTGAGGATCTGTCTCTTAGGGGTCACATGGGTTTGGGAGGAGCTCCTGGCTCCTTTCTTTTACCAGTTCCATGTATGTGAAGATAAGTCAAAGGTCCTGCTCGACCATGGCTGGCTTCACTTGGAAGCATGAATGAGATGTTTCCTCTGAGTTGACCCTCTTCTTTGTAGTCTGGACATTGGTTCAAGTCCATCTCGTGGGGTCTCCATATCCTCCCTGAACAAGAGGACAGGTGACCACAGTCCTCTGTGTAACCACAGATATTCCATAGTCCCCTGGAACTTAGTCAATGTGGAGGGCAAGGGGCAAAAACTGTCCTTTTAGTCCCTCTGACCACATTAGTATAGGCCTCAAACTATGGCTGTTAAACATAGGTATGATAATTTATAAAAATATAAGAACTCTTTCAGGGGCTGGAGAGATGGCTCAGCTCTTAAGAGTGCTTACTGTTCTTGCAAAGGACCCAAACACCCATGTTGGGTAGCTCACAACTGCCTGTAACTCCAGCTCCAGGGAACTGATGTCCTCTTCTGGCCTCTGTGGGTACCTATATTCACTTGCACACACATACACCTAAAAGTAAAATAAATCCGTAAAATAAATCTTGGAAAGGAATCCTTTGAATTTACGGATGAAAAGGTATATAAGAAATTTGCTTCAAAATAATTAGAGGGGAGCAGAGGAAATGGATTGTCCTGATAACGGAAGCAGGATGGTAGGCCCTTGAAAGTTGACTGTGTCCCCCATCCTAGCTCTGAATATACCCCTGAAAATGTCCATAATAAAAAGTAAATAGAAAAAAACATTACAGTAACTGGGCATCTACTATAGGCTATGCTTAGAAGAGGTCTAGAATATGCATTATGGCATAAAGGTTACTTTGAGTTGAAGGCATTTGAGAATCACCAAGTACAGGAAGAGGCTTTCTCTGAACTCTTCCTATTTCCCTAAACAGTACCAGAAGTGAGGCCACTGGTCACATTGCATCCACAGTCAGGAGCAGAGAATGGACAGGAGGTGGGCCAGGATATTAAACCCCACTTCCTCCCTCGAGGCTCTACCTCTTAAAGGTTCCACAGCCTTCCAAAACAGCATCACCAGCTGAGGACCAAGTATTCAAACGCGTGACCTTGTGGAGGACATTTCACGTTCAACCAAGTCAGAGAGAACGACTCTGGTCACTGGAGAGGGAAGGAGAGCAGGGAACGAGGTGTTGCTAAATAGTCCTAACCCTCCATTAATTTCCTCTGCGCTTCTCAGTTATTTCCCACTATTATTTCTTGAAATCCTAATTCATTTCCCTTGTTGCATATAAACCTTAAATTCTAGCTGCTGCTTTTGGCCACATATTTCTGCGTTAACAACACACACCATGCTAATAAAAACCTGTATTTTTTTCTCTTGTTAATCTTTGTTTTTGGTCTTTTGAAACAGGGTCTCCCTATAGCCCCAGCTGGCCTGGAATTCACTATGTAGACCAGGCTGGCCTTGAACTCACAGGGATCCGCCTGCCTCTGCCTCCTGAGTGCTGGGACTACAGGCGTGCGCCACCATGCCCGGCCTGTCTTTTTTCTTTTTTTGAGTCAGGTTCTCACTATGTAGCCCTTGCTGACCTGGAACTTATGTAGATCAGTTGGCTTTGAACTCACAGAGGTCCTCTTGCTTCTGCCTCCCGGTCCTGAAATTGAAGCACGTGCTCGCATTTCTGACTAATTTGTCTTGTTTGTCTAGTTCACAGGTGCCCAAGCACTGAATCCAAGAGGTCAGGGAGTTTTTCTCCCACAATTCTCCCTATTTTCTTAATGAGGCAACAAGACATGGAGATTATGTGTGACTTTTCTTTCCATTTTATTTTATTTCTTTTTTTTTTTTTGAAACAGTGTCTCTCTGTAGACCCAGCTGGCCTGGATCTTACTATGTAGACCAGGCTGGCCTTGATCTTACAGAGAGCCAACTGCCTCTGCCCCCCGAGTGCTGGGATTAAATGTGTGCACCAGAACCTTGGTTGGCTAGGTGTACATTTTAGAAGAAACTATGTTCTACTGGGGCAACAGTAGCTTCTGGATCTAGCTAATTGTGATACTGTGAGTTAACAACAAAGGTCTGTGTTTTGTCCCAGACCAGCCTGGGCTACAGAGTAGGACTCTATCTTAAAAAACCAAGCAGCCAAAAAAAAAAAAAAAAAATGTCTCCTTCATGTAAAGTGATTCTTTTTTCTCCATGGTGCGTGGTTAGCATTTCAGGCTGTCTCAACAATCTTTTTGGATTGATTTATTTTTATTTTATGTGTAAGAGTGTTATGCCTGCATGTGTCTAAGTGTACCCATGTCATGCAGTGCCCATGGAGGAAGTAGAGGGTGTCAGATCCCCTGGAACTGGAGTTATATATGGTTGTTAACCGCCATGTGGGTGCTGGGATTCGAACCTGGGCCTTCTGCAGGAACAGCCAATGCTCTTGCTGAGCTATCTCTCCAGCCCCTGGCTATTTCAATCTTATGGTGTCTCTGTAGGAACACCATTGCCAAGTAGTGGAAGAGAGAATTCAAAATCAGCTCTTAAATGCTTCTATCTGGAAGTGTCAGGCTTCATTTCTGCTCCCATTTCCTAGGTCTTTATTATTTTCAGGGGACGTCCATCCACTGGAACCTGGTTAACCTACCAAGAGTTCCATGCCTAAAAAGAGACTGTCTTTGTCCCTTCCAGCAGCCACCTGTTGCCACGGTTTTCTTAGGTGGGGTTGGAGTGTCTTACCACTTCCTTATATCTATGTTGGGATTTTGTCTGGTTTGCACTTGCACGGGACTTGTGCATACTGTCACTGTTGCTTGTGAGTTCATATGAGTAACTGACATCTGTCTGGAAAACTCTGTCTCCTTGTGGTCATCCACCACCTCAGGCTCTAACAATCTTTCTGCTTCCTCTTCCAACAATGGTCCCCGAGCCTTGGGGGTTAGAAGTTTGATATAGGTGTTGCATGGGACTATTAAAATTACCATTTTTAACCCTCACTACAAGAAAACATTTGTTCCTTTTTAAAATTCCTGGTGACCAAGCTCATTCTTGGAGACAAGTTTTTGGGGTTTGATTTAGTTCTGTTCATGTGGACTAAAACACAGGAGTCAGATTCTCTGCACCAAACCACGCCTAATGACTCGTTTTTCTTACCTACATCTGAATATCAAAGAAGTTCAGTATTATAGATGTCTTTGTTAAAGTTTAAGAATTATTGTTTAACATTAAAAAAGCTATATAAGTAGGGTACTAGAAATAACCAAAACGTGGGTCTTGAGAGATGGCTCAGTGGTTAAGAGCACTGGCTGCTCTTGCACAGGACCCAGCACCCACATGGTGGCTAATAATGGTCTGTAACTCCAGTTCTAGGCCCTCTTCTGGCCTCCATGGGTACTGCATGACACAGGTATACATGCACATACAGGCAAAACACTCATACACATAAAATAAACAAATAAGGTAACTAACTGAAACAGAAGTGACATAGGCTATTTAGTGTTACACGTGGAGTGGTCAGTAGCAGGCACACATTTTTGCTTCCTGTCTGCATGGAGTTTCTTTTCATTTCTCATCATGGACCAAAATGTGAGTATCTTATGGCCATTTTCAGCTGGCAGGTGCTTAGGATTTGAAGGGTTGTCAAGGTTTACTGTTAAGAAAAGGTAACACTCAGAATGTATTTACACATCTGAGCTAAAATCTCACGTCTTTGTTTATAGCAAGAGGAAAACAGCAATTCGAGAATGTGATTATATTTGTTTAGTATTTTAGTTTCCAAAGTGCTTTGCACATTCATCTTCTCTTTTGATCTTCTTTCTGAGTGGGAGGTAGATGGAAGAGATGGTGTTATTATTTCCATTTGTTCATAAACAAACAGAGGTTAAGTAAATTTTCAAACAAAACCAAAACAAAAGCAGAAATAGGGTTCATGACACTTGCATGTCTTGCCTAGAACCGTGTGGCTGGGGTTGGAGGTAAGGCTGGAATTCTGATGTCTTGAGTCAGAATGTCTTTCCACTCTAGCAGCTGACCAACCTGTGAGTTGGGCAAGACAGGGGATGGGTTGCAGGGGAGTTATCTTGCTGATTATTTTAATGATCATGGTAGATACGTGTTCAATGAAATCTGCTTGTTTCCAAGACAACAGGATTCAAATGAAAACCTCAGTTGCTCCAGAGGAGGCAGATTCACGGTCATTTCTGTCCTTTTGAAGAACTGAGCATTTTGATGGACAAATTGCTAGGAATAATTGAGCCAAACAGTTCCAAAGAACCCCAACGGAGCAAGAAAGCCCACGGAATGAAACATTTATGTGTATAGAAATGTGGGATGGCGTTTCTGCTGCGAGTCTTTCAACAGAAATGATGAAAATTCAGGAAAATCAGGGATCAACACCTTATAGACTAGAACAACAGTCAGGAAAGAAAGAATGGTATGCCTGTAAGTGGGAGCTGGGGGAAGGGAAGGAAGGAAGAGATGGGTGAGAGGGGCACAGTTCTTGCCCTGAGTCCTCTCCCTGATGTCCAATGGAAGAAGCACTTGATGAAGTGATCACACACCTCTCATGCCAAGTCAGTGGCCTGGAGTATTCGTTTTGCTTCAATTTCCTTTTCTTGTGAGGTGCCCACTCTGGCTCAAATTTGTAATTTCTCCTGTGGAGAACAAGAGACTTTGAACAGTGCAGAGATGGAATCCATTTCTTTTTTCATCTTGTTGAGGCAGGGTCTGTTTGTAGCTCCAGTTGACCTGGAACTCACTATGTAGACCAGGCTGGTCTTGAACTCGCAGAGATTTGCCTACCTCTGCCTCCCCAGAACTGGGATTAAAGGCATGGAATCCATTCTTTATACTGGCTGTATGCTAGATTTCATTACAGTTAAAAATCAACCTTATTATGGGATGGAAAGACTGGAGGGTCTCTGATCTTTCTCAGCCTGATAGTTAATTCATTCAACGTTGATTGAGTGATTATTCTACAGAAGGCTCTCTCCTAAGAACTGGGATTCAGATCTGAGTAAATCATATAATTCAGTGGCTCATGTTTAATGTACTCAGTTGTCTGGTTTTCATATCTAAGAAATGAAGATTTCATAACTCAGTTGTGAGTCATGGAGTGGTTGTCCAGTATATGGCTATGGCTTTTAGGCTCCATTCACTTATTCACACAGTCAGCAAATACTATTTCTTACTAAGTAGCAGGCCTTTTCCCATCCCCATCTCCCTTTTCATCTCTGAGTGTCACGGCCACCAGCTGCCCAAGACCAGCATCTTTCTTGGGCTCTGCTCCCAGGCCAATCCAACCCCCAAATTCCTGAGGCCAAAATCTTTCCTGGAAGGATCCAGACCTTAGGAGAAAGCCTGAGAGCATCTGATCCTCATCTGACTTGGGTCTCTGTGGGAACTCCTGAAGACAAAAGCAATCTGGCCACTCCAATATAAAATCAAAGAGAGAACAGGAAGCTTAGATGAACCACCTTTTCATGCCCAAAAAGTAAACCACAAAGGCACATAAAGTTACAAAAAGAAATAGACTGAAACTTGAAGACTTGAGTCTCACACAAGAATCAGAAAGCACAAAAGAAATTCACATGTCAAAATCACAGAGAAAAAATAACATGAAAAAACCAAAATAACTTATACTTATCCCCACCAAATACCAATAGTCCACTAGAGTAGTACAATGAGAGCCCCCTAGAGATAATGCAGGACACGGAACTCAAAAGAATATTTATAAACAGGATAAAAGAATTCAGTGAATTTAACTAACACACAAACAAAGAAATCAAAGAACTGAAGAAAGAGATAAACTTCTGAATGATGTCAGAAAAGAGCTAGAAATATTGAAGACTACTTAAGCTGAAATGAAGAAAGAAGTGAAACACTCAGTAAGCCAATTAGAAACGACAGGAGAAAGCCTCACCAATACGATGAATGAAATGGAAAACAGAATATCAAGACTGGAAGATAAAGTAGATGAACTAGACCACTCAAGCAAAGAGTATGAAAAATTTAAGAAAGCATAAGAATGAAATATGCAGGAATTGTGTGACACCATAAAAAGACCAAACTTATGAATCATAGGCATACAGGAAGGAGAAGAATCCCAAGATAATGGCATGGACCAGATCTTCAACAGAATTGTGGAAGAAAATTTCCCAAAATTAAAGAAAGACATGCCCATACAAATACAAGAAACATATAGAACACCAAACAGACAGGACCAGAAAAGAAACTCTCCACAGCACATCATGGTAAAAACACTATATAGAACCAAGAGACAATACTGAAAGCTGCAAAAGAGAAACAACAAGTCACATATAAAGGAAAACCCATTAAGATTACAGCTGACTTTTCAGTGCAAACTATGAAAGCCAGAAAAGCCTGGACCAAAGTATTCCCA
>NW_008327604.1:309375-310154 GCF_000622305.1 Nannospalax galili
AAAAAAAAATTGAATTCCATACATCCTAGTAACTGCATTAATTCATGAAGATTAAACAACACACTCCTGAATGATAAACGGGTCAAAGGAGAAATTAAGAAAATCTAAAAATATTCCTGGAACTAAATGAAAAGGACAGTACAACACAACAATACCTCTGGGACATGCTGAAAGCTGTCCTTAGAGGGAAGTTTACAGCTCTAAGTGCCTACATCGAAAAATCAGAAAGAACACAAATAAATGACAACATTGCAATTCAACACACTTCAAAAGCAACAGCAAAAGAAACCCAAACCCAGCAGACAAGAAGAAATAACAATAATCAAGTCAGAAATTAATGAAATTGAAACAAAGAAAACTATACAAAGAATCAACGAATCCAAGAGCTGGTTCTTTGAAAAGATAAACAAGATTGACAGACTGCTAGCCCAGCTAACCAAAAGAAAGAAAGAGCACCTCCAAATCAATGAAATCAGAGATGAACGGGGAAACATCACAACAGACACCACAAAGATACAGCACATTATAAGGGAATGCCTTAAAAACATATATGCTACTAAATTTGAAAACCTAAAAGAAATGGATGGATATCTAAATGCATGGGAACCACCAAAACTAAACCAAGAAGAGATTAACAGCTTAAACAGACCCATATCACAAACTAAAGAAACCCAGGACCAGATGGATTTACAGAAGAATTCTAGCCCAGGACCAGATGGATTTACATTTAATACTACTTAATTTATTCAAAAAGATAGAAATGGAGGGAGAATTTCCAA
>NW_008327604.1:310947-312021 GCF_000622305.1 Nannospalax galili
GGGACTTCGACTGCCCTTTATTGTTTGAGAGAAGGGTTTAAATACTTTTCAGTAGAGGAGTTGGAGTCAGGACACATGATAATTGGGATCACCTGACTGTAAGGCTAGTTTTTGGGTCAGGTGCACCTTTTCTCAGAATCAGGAGAAAGTCCTTCTGATAAACAATTCCAGGAAATACCACAGATACCCAAGCTCTCACAAGGGGGAGGTGGAGGTCAGGACGCCATGTCCCTGCATCTCACCCTTTTTTATTTTTTCTAAGGAAGGTAACTCTGTCTTAGGTCGTTCTGGAGGGGTCACCCTTACCCGTCACTGGGAGACCTCTTCCCTGTCTTAGGCGGGAGCCCTCTCACAGAAAGTTGCCCGTCATTGAGAATACCTTCATCTTTTGTGTAGCATCTGAAGCCACACTTGTGGGACATCTGTATGGTTGTGTGATAAACTTAAAAGGACTTGTTGGGTAATAGTTTGTCGGGACTGAATTCCTCTGAGCTTTCTACACAAGACCCAAAAACACAAAGATCATAATGAGTATGAAATTGACAGTCAGTGATAAGGAGCCTGTCCACCTCTGTGTCCATCCTCCAATTCCTACCATGGTATTCCACCATCCTTCTGCTGATATGGCAGGGACCCTGATTTCATTAATAGATACAATTTGCCAAGTAAGAACCTTAGTAAAATTTGCAAAGGTCACATTCCATGGTCCCTTAAGAAAGGCATTCAATTGTTTTACAGTATTGGAGGCATTTTGTACATGGTAATGGGTAACACAAATATGAGGAAAGAAATGAGAGCATGTTAGCTGTTACATAGCCCAAAGGGCAGCAACTTGTTCTTGTAACAAGGCAGTTTGTTGATTTAAGTTCATTAGTCCAAATTGTATGTGTGCATTGATTGAGTGCTGAGTTTGCAGGGCTTCACTAACTTTTCCTGGCAAGGTACCAACCGTGGAAGCTGTAACCGCAGTCTGAGACAGGAAGCGATGGCTATGCTCCAAAATCTCTCTTGCTTCTATACAATGTATCAAAGGCTTCCACTATTGCCTCAAGGTCAGGTGTTGTGAGGCTCTCC